>NC_056743.1:1128316822-1128354322 GCF_019279795.1 Protopterus annectens
CTTATCTTTGGGGGGACATGTGGGTACGTATTTGCCCGCGTGGCATTGCCTAACACAAACATCTTAACACAGTTCAGGTATGCACATTGTGTGTGGTTGTATAGCTGCACACGGATGCTAGCAGGTTTGGGTGCAGGGGTATACATGGGTGTGACTGACATGTACAATGAGGCTATTGTGTGGTACATCCGAATGCATGGGTTCTGTTTCTGGATATTACACTTCATCATACACCATCCAGTGTATGCAACAGAGACGTTGCTGGGTCTGGGATATGTTGCTATGCACATGTTTGCCTGTGTTTGAGGTATCTTGCTTCCTTACTGTTGTTATGTCAGCACAGCTACCCGGCTATGTACTGTCACTACTGCTTGTGACCATTATGGTTGGCACCTTTTCCAATGCCCATAGTGGGGCATGTTATGTGGGCACTTCAAATTTGCAGGACTACACATACTCAGGGCTAGTGCAGTTGACAGAACTTCACTTGTTTGCCATACTATGAGCTTATTCTGTAAGCGTTTGGGTTCCTTATTTATTTTCTTATGCCATGTCTGTGTTCCATATCGTAATGTATATGTTTTATGCTACTATTTACATGTATATTGCGGAATTTGCGTGGCAGGGGATCGGAGGTCATTTTCCATTTTACGATTGTTGCAGGGACACGACTGTCCAATCAGGGACTGTCCATGGCACATTGGGACAGCAGGTAACCCTGGTGACCATGCCCATGTCGCTACTGGGGTTTCCACCTTTTCCATTTTCCGATATGAGATATTTCCGGGACTCACATCTGACTTTACAGGCCGACACATACAAGCGGTCACTATATAGCATGGAAATTCACTTGCTTGCCTAAATAATATGCTTATTATTGTGGCAATTTCCTTGCTTATTCTGTTTTTGTGTCATTTAGGTATTTCTGTTACAGAAATAACCAATTCATGCTACCATTACATTAAATACGGGATATCATTGTGTCCTACAATCGTAGCATCAGCCATTTCTAATACGCTTTTTTCGGGACACAACTGTCCATGGAGTGACTGCCCCAACCAAAGTGGGACAGGTGGTGACCTTAGTCGCTGCTCCTATGTCGGTGCGGCGCTGACATGCTTGGCTGTACACCTTCTCTGAGTGTAAACACTGACAGTGCATTGCGGACTAACGCGGTCTTATGCGTATCCTTTACTCCTTGACGGGTACACTTATGCCTTCGTGGCTTCTATTTGCTTCTCCATTAATTTGGGACGGGACTATGTTGCATACTGTACATGCGTTTCATTCTGCACAGGACCTGGCTGCTGCCATTACTATTGTGGGCGGACCATGGCTGTCAGCACATTAGGTTGCTCACCTCATGCTGGCTTAGACACGCCTCCAGACGCATCCTACCTGGGCTCGCTCACGTACACTACGCACGTGTCTGTGATTCCGGTGCACTCTCATTATTATGTATATGGCGCTACTGCGCCGGATATTCCATGCACCGCCGGCGCAGGCCTTACGCCGGCCTTGCGCCGAGCTTCATGAATCCCGGGGAGCTTCTTTATTTTCTTTGCTGTTCCGATCTTCAGCTAGTACCACACATCCTTGAGAAAAGGCTATAACGTTTCCCATAATATTTTCTATATCTTGTCTCACTAATTTCAGTGGACTATATACTGCAGCAAGTATAACTCTTACATCCTGCCAACAGCCTCTGTCTACTGTAAATCTTCCCTACCTGTCCTTCACTTGTTCCCCAATATTTATTCCTACACCCTTTTTAATTAATATTACAATTTCTTTCTTTCTTTGTCCTCCTGTTCCAGCAGAAAAAAACCCTCTTACCCACTTTTCTTTATAAAATGCCAATGTTCTTTATGCTTCAGGTGGAATTTCTGTAACATTATTATGTGTGCATTGCTATTAAAATATATCAGTACTTTGTTCTATTTTTTTTCATTTTAACCAACCCATTAACATTCCAAACTAATAATTCAAATTGTGATATAGCTTGTAGTTTATTTTACTTATATTCTTTATCTTTCTATTACAAAGTAGTCCCTCAAAGTCTGTTTCTCTCACTTTTTGTGTCACTTTATATACTTTGATTAATATTGCCCAACTGAACCTGATCTCTTATTATAATATACAATTGCCTCCCTACTGAAAGAAAAAAAACACATATGAACTATATACATATTTTCTCAACGCAACAGAGTTGACATTCTATACAAACAGCAGTGTAAAACATTTTCCTTGCTCTCTGTAATAAGAGTCAAACCCTAAATAACTCCTAATTAACACCTATCAAATCCCTAGTCTGTTTTTAACTTGCTTGCAGCATTTTATTTCTGCAGCTCTCCCTCTGTCCTTGTGTTGCTAGATAGCTAGGTTATCTACATTGTCTCATTTGGTAAATCTGTTTGTGCAGGTTGTTCATTTCTGCAGCTAGTGTAAATTTTAACATATCCAATTTATCTTTCATTATATATTTCAAAAACTGTAACTATTTTCAAAAATTTAGGCTTAACTATCCAGAAGCAGTGACTGCACAGCTTATCAAGGTAGGTAGTTGCATTCCCTCAGCAGTGGAGACAGGTTAGTCAGTAAGCTAAGAATCTCCCACTCTGAAGCCAGATATTAGATGTTGGTTTGACCAAACAGCATACAAAATGAAGTTAAGCAGTTATTTTCTTTTGATACTTACAGGTTTTGATTGTCTGAAATATCTTCCAGTGTGCATCTTTTACATTTTAATTATACCAAGCTTCTTTGGCCATACACTTATTTCCCTGCATTTAACCAGCTTCCCTCAGTCTGTGTTTCCAATGCATTCTTTTAGTGAATAACGGTATATAACCTATGTTCTGTCAACATACTTGTTCCATTAACTTTGTATGCATTTCCAGACCTAGTGCATGCATTACCAGAACTAATGTTACCCAGTATTGATTATTGATTTTCATCACATTGTTTATTAGCTTCTTTTTCAGTCATCATTCACTTAGTTGCTTCTTCACCTTCCTTCCCTCAGTGTCATAATACCTTTTTTGAATTCAATATAACACAATTTGTAGCTCGAAACTAGACAGCATGTAGTATAACCCCCACCATTAGATATAAACTTCATTTTTAAGTAAGTTTGAGATATACTTCTTATATTATTACATTTATATTATTAAAATAGTTATTTTTCTGTTTTGTACTTAATGATTTCATTGCTTTTTGGTTCTTCCTTTCTTTCATGCTTATCAGCCGGTCCCCATGCCCCATCCACATCGGGTTTTCCAGCTAACTCCTTGCTCTCCCAGACTTAAACCAGTATTCTGTGGTCAGTCATGGATTCTAGGCAATGGGAGCTTGGCATATCTGAGCACTAGTTTTTTTTTTTTGTAGTTTGGGTTACCTGTTTTCCTCCCTCCCCATTTAGGCAGTGTGGTTTGGCCCAGGGTAGACATGCAATGTGGGTAAGCAGCATATCATCCCACCTTTGTAGAAGATCAGACAGGCCCACTCCCCACCCACTGACCAGTCCTCCTCCAGTGATGTTCCTCACCTCTACTGGGGATCATCCTTAAGAGACCCCAAGGTACCACCCTCCTCCTGGGATTGGGAACACCCATTTATCCCTGCTGCTTTATCAGTTGCCTGAGCTGCTAATTGACCCTGGTCATCTGGGTGATAGAAAGGGCTTTATCCCTCTATGCCACTGATGTAGCAATTTCAGGGTTTTAAGGTATCATTCAGAATCTAGGTTGCCTTTTGATTGTATTAAATCCTTTTCCATATAAGCGCTGATCCCTTTTTAATTACTGAACTTACTCAATGTTCCCAGTACATTTTTTAATTGAGTCTTTCACTGTTTTTGAAAACTGTTTTATCTTTGTTTTAGCTATCATTTTCTTTTTTAAAACAGGATAGGGCTTCATGGTAAAATCTCTCCCTGGAAGTGACGATAGTTTGCTTTTCTACATTTGTTAACTGGTTGCTTGCCCCCTCACTAATTTGTCATGCCCCCATATCATCTTTTTTTTTTTCTTTTTGCAAGTTCACATTGTGCCTAGCAAGGGTTTGTATGGGATTTTAATCCAAGAAGATAGAAGACTTGAAGCAATGCAGGATATAGTAACCTGAAATGAAGTTACATTTCTCTGCAGTCTTATGGAAGGAAGAAAGGCATTTCTGTTAGTTCATATTTGTAATAAAAAGTCCTTATCCACATAAACCTTTGAGTCTCTATCTATTAAGAAAAATGTTCTCTTCTTCTGCAAAACAGAGTGAATTTCATTCTTTAGCTGTTATTTCTGCAGTTTAATCATGTAGGTCCTGGCTGATTTCTCAAATTAGGAATATTTACTTTATGTGGTCTCCGTTTGCAAAATATGTTTTTTTTTTCATCTAGACTTTACAATCCTTCACTTCATTTTTTTCTGGTTCTGCTGTAAACCTAAAAATGTCTCTGCATGACCTATCCTCATTTTCAGACACTTTCTGTATCATTTGTTCATATTTTAATTGCTGTTCCATTGTTTTTTTTTTTTTTGTTTTGTTTTTTTCTTTCATATCCTTTTCAGTAGTTTGCATACCAGTTATTTCCTCTGAATGCTTAATTAAAATATCTTCTATTCCATGCAGCCTTCTTTTATTTGTCTCTGTATATTTCAACGGGGAATCACTTATTTTGAAAATCTCGAAGCACATTTGGTCATTCGTTTTGTCCTGGGTGACTGAATAGTTTTCTCTTTCAGCTGCCATTAGCATCTGCTTTTCCCATCTGTTCCACCACACTGATTTAAGTTTTCTTCTGAGTTTGTGGTTTCTTTCTCTTTGGCTTCTTTCTCTTCTTTGTTGAACTTTTATCTGTCATCGGTATTTCAGCTACCAGTTTCTGTTAACAATTTGAAGTAGTATGCAGGCTTTCACTTTTCACAACTGTTCTCTGCCCAGAGCTCTGTTGTTAGCTGCATACATTATTTCCACCATCTTAAAATATTTTTTTACATTCTTCTGATCTGTTCAAGTGGTTTCATTATCTTTTATGATTTATATTTGTTTACCTGGTAGGCAAACTGGATCAAAGATCCTTTTCAGTCAAGACCTGGGCTAGAGAGGCCAGATAATACAACTAAATATACAACAGAATGTCGAACTATTTACATAGTAACTCATATAGGCATTGGCAGTAACATAGTTAAGCAATAATTCATGACTGTGCAGTTATTTCAGGATTTGCCCATGGCTGGTGTGGTTTAATCACAAGAGTGAAGCCCAAGTAATCAAGTAATTAAAAAAAGCCAGCCGTGAAAAAATCCTGATATACCCACAAACTGGAGTGGATTATTGCTGTTATATAATAGCATTATTTAAGAAAGAAATTGTTTAGCTTTTTTAAATAACGCCTTTGTATAAGGGTGTTGTAGTGTTCCTCCAGTTCTTCATTGTTTACTGATGTATTGCACATGTGTATGGGACTTGTGTTCCCACACTTGCACAGCACATCAGTACATCAGTGCAGAGCAGGAGAAGCAACACAGGAAAAAAAATCTCTGTTGCTGTTTTTTACTGCTAAACTTTTACCCGGGACAGTGCAGGAATCCAATGAAAATCAAATAGCTTTCTGATTCTTTAGTTTTGTAGAGCGTACCTCATTTTCTTGTTTGTTACTCTGTTCTCTAATCATATGCCAATAGAACATCTGGCCAATCAATAGTACTTCAATGGTTAGACTTTTTTGGTATATGCTTAATTTACCATGGGCAAGCTGGTTGGGCTTTCCAATCATCATGTTCAATTTTAAATAGCAATGACCCATTGTTGTATAATTGCAGGTATAGCATGGTATTGAATTTTCATTTAGGAGCAGACTGTTTGAATTTTCAGGTAGGTACAGATCGTTACTGACAGAGAAAATTAGTTTGCAATTCAACTCCAAAGGAGCATTTCATTGAATATGATAAGAGCTTGCTTAGTATTAAGCCTGTAGATAGAATATAAAATTGTTCCTTGTCTTATAGGTGCTGTCTTGCCTACATCTCTGAAGTACTTACAGGCATGCTATTTTATCAGATAGTTCTTCAGTTGTAGCAAGTTTGTTCATATGCCTTATTTCTCAGAGTTTGTTCCAGTTGGAAGGTGTATCTTTAGAGAAGGCTTTTTCAGTAGCGGCTAATTTGTAAGGGGATCTGGCTGAGTTCTGTCTGTATTTCTAGTATAATTACAATCCCTATGAATGAGTCTGGTCTTTAAAAGATGACCACATTAAGAAATAAGGAGCTTGTAAGTAAGAATTTTGCAGCAGCTCATTGCTTGCTGAAAGTGCAAGCCATCTACAGTTCTTCATTGTAGTGCATTGGTGTACTCTGCTGTTAGCTAGGTTAATGAAGCCTTGTATTTTATTCTTGGTGATGTGTAATGGTGTGGTATTAGCTACTATGCTTTTAACAATAAGGGGCAGTTTGTATTTGAGTCTAGGAAAGAAGTGACTGATAGCTAGGGAATGTCTGGGCTCTGGAGTGAGGAGATTGGATACTGAATAGTCTGCTTTAAGTTTCCAAGTACTTTTTTAACTTTGGTTTCTATGTGATGAGGAAAAAAGAGAGAAGGATCTAACACAATTCCTAAGTATCTTTGAGAGGTAGTTGTGGGCAAAATGTTAAAGGAGGGATCAGTGATAATAGGGATCAGGGTGTGCTTAAACTTTGGAGATGTGCCAAACAGCATGACAGTAATTTTGCTAGTATTTATGAGTTTGATGTTAGCTATCCAGTTCAAAGGTATATTTCTTGAGTTTCCCTCCCATGCCTAGTGATGAGTGAACATCATCTGCATACAGCACGCAGTTGAGTGTTGGGAGATCATTAACAAACAACGAGAGTAGAAGGGTCCAAGAACAGATGCTTATGGCACTCTGCAGGACATTTTTCCATTTAAAGCAGAATAATCAGTTGGATAGGTAGTTGTGAAACCACTGGACAACCTGTGGGGAGAAGCTGCAGTCTGTAAGCTTAATTAGTAATTGCTCCTGACTGACTGTTTTGAAGTCAAAGAAATATTGTACCGGTCATCATATTGTGATCCATATTGTTATAAATGTTATTATTAGCATATATTACTGTGATTAATGAACTGTAATTGGGACAGAAGCTGCCAGTATATCATTTTTAGAAAATTATTTAAGTGTCTGTTAATAAATTATTTGTTCAAGTATTTTTGCTAGTGGGCAAATGTTAGCAATACAGTGGTGGTAATGGGTCAGCTGCTCCCTGTGTTTTAGGGACAGGTATCCCTAGTGTGTGTTTAAAACTTAAAGGGACCTTTACTTAGGTGAGAAAGCACCTATAAGACAAGGAACAATTTTACATTTTATCTACAGGCTTAATACTAAGTAAGCTCTTATCATATTCAATGAAATGCTTCTTTGGAATTGAATTGTAAACTAATTTTCTCTGTCAGTAACGATCTGTATCAACCTGAAAAATTAAATGGTCTGCTCCTAGATGAAAATTCAATACCATGCTATATCTGCAATTATACAATGACAGCTCATTGCTGTTCCAAACTGAACATGATGATTGGACAGCCCAACCAGCTTGCCTGTTGTAAATTGAGCATATACCAAAAAAAAGTCTGACCGTTGAAGTACTATTGAGTGGCCAGACTTTCTATTGGCATATGATTAGAAGGCAGAGTAACATACAAGAAAAATGATGTACATTCTGCAAAACTAAAGAATCAGAAACCTATCTGATTTTCCTTGCATTTCTGTACTGCCCCAAGTAAAATCTTACAAGTAAAAAAAAAACAGCAACAGAGATGTTTGTTCCTGTGTTGCTTCGCTTACTCTGCACTGATGTACTGTGCAAGTGTGGGAACACAAGTCCCGTACACATGTGCAGTACATCAGTAAACAATGAAGAACTGGGGGAACACTACAACACCCTTATACAACGGCATTATTTAAGAAAGCTAAACAATTTCTTTCTTAAATAATTCCATTATATAATAGCAGTAATCCATTCCTGTTTGTGGACATATCAGGATTTATCCATGGCTGGCTTTTTTAATGACTTGGGCTTCACTCTTGTGATCAAACCACACCATCCATGGGCAAATCCTGAAATAACCATGCATAGTCATGGATTACTGCTTAACTATGTTACTGCCAATGCCTATTTGAATTTCTGTGTAAATAGTTCTACATTCTCTTATATATTTAGTTGCATTATCTGCTTAAGGTTTGCCAAATACAATTTGTGTACCATATATTACTCCAAATCTACCAGCAACAGGATCAGTCAAATATTATAAGACAATATGCATTTTTAGCTCTATAAATACTTATATGTGGCATCTCAACTCCCTCATGGTGTAAGATAATAATGCAGCAGGTGAAATTTATACATAAAAGTACCTCATCAAGGCAAAGGTACCTACCTTAAAGCATGCCTATCCAGGTTCATTAATAATGCAAAAGTATGTTTCTATGAACTCTGTTACTTGTTCCGACCTAAAATGAAAACAAACCAGGTGTAACACAATTGAAAACTTTATTAACTGCTGCCAGGAATAAGCACTTTCATCTAAACCATAAACACTTCATTAGATTCCTGTAAAAATCTGTTCATTCAAACATAAGTAACCAATAAAATGTCACTTGATATTCCTCATTCAAATTTAAGCATATATTCATCTTGTCAAAATGTCCAAAATACATCTACCATATAAAATCAATATTAATTGTTTTATTTTTAACCTCTGTCATTTTATGACACATTTAAAATTTAAATGGCCATTTAGTCCATGACCTACAGTGGCATTCAATAATACCTGCCATTCATATTCCTTGGTGTCCAAAAGATTTTCTGTATCACCTCATCTGATATTGGGTTCAGAGCAGTCAATAACATAGAACAAAAATGTTTTATATTTTTCACATTTGCTGATATGTCTATACAAAGCAACTTTATTATTCTTATTCTTGTGGCATAATAATGCCCATATACTCTTCTATACATTTTACTAGTACTACTTATGTAAAATGCCTGACATGTCATTTTGCCACTTATACCTCATTTACCATCTCACAAGAACAAAGTTTTATGGAAGGGTATGATATTTCTGTATTTTTACAAAATATTATGGACTAATGGCCATAAATAAATGTCCTCCTTTATTCCCATTTTGCATATTGGGTTGGGGTGTCACATCAACAGTGACCATCACCTAAAGCCTATCTTCACACTACTTGGTGTCTAGCCCTGCTGTGCTTGTTCTTTTGTACCACACACATGTGCACGCACATATACCTGCAGCCAGTTTAAAGTATACAATCCACTACTGCATGTCTTTGGAATGTGGGGGAAACCAGAGCACCCAGAGAAAGCTCATGTGAACACAGGAAGAACCTGCATATACCCAGAGACAGATCATGGTGAAATAGGTCCCTAGACAGGTTAATGGATCAGGGACCCCCATCCTGGCAGCACTTCCCAGCCATTCCAGTGTCCCATTACTTGGCTATTTCTCCCCAATTAACATAAATACTGTTCAAACCTGTCAGTGCACATACTCTTTTCTTCTTTACTTCTACAATGATTAGACATATTTAAAACTTTACACTGATAACCATTTGCTAAACAAAACAGACTCACAATGAAAATAGACTTAGCATGAATGGCAAGCTTCTCTGCCCTTGAAACTCACATTCATTTAAACAGCAATGAAACCCACATTCAAAGAAAATGCATCTGGACAGTGGTGGATTAAGTTTACCTATGGTCTATTTTCAAACCATAGGCCCATTGCACACATTTTGGGACCTTGTAGACATGCATATGTTCTGTAATTCACTTTCCTGATCATACTAAATTATTTTACTTGTATAATACAGCACAACTTGTTAGCGTGTGTTTTAAATTTCCAGTTTTGAAGATTTTTCCAATAAGCAGTGAAACAAAATGTATAAACCAATGATGGCAACACTGCTCATTACAGAACATTTTAATCACAAAAGACCACTCAAACTACTGTCATTACAATCCAGCAATATCACTCAGGATATACAATCTATGCAAAAGGAAAAGTCATCTGAATAATTCCACACTAAAGAGATCTATTACTAATGAAGAGGTTGCTGCTGGTAATCAAATTTACATTTCATGTTTCATATACAAATTCAATGCCTGCTGCCCTTGAAAAATAAATTACTCATGTTACATTTAAAAAAAATGTTAAGGTGGTAATATTGCAATAGGGAATGGCTGTCAAATCAGCAACAGGTTCATAGTTAGTAGGAATCTCATCCAAAGGAGGAGGCATTCAGGAATGCAGCACTCCCATCTCCCCTTAAAGGACACTGAAACAGCAAGACTCCATCTACATGGAGTAGAACCCACAGCTGTCTGCACCAAAAGCAAGTATGCAACTGCTGTGCTACTAACACTGCTTTTAAATTTTATAGCACAAACACTGATAATAGCCATTTGCTAAACAAAAGAGTTACACATTGAAAGCAAACTTAACATGAGCAACAATAAATGTCTCTTCCTTTGAAACTCAACATTTCTTGAAAATGCACTGAAACTGAACTTTCTTTGAAAATGCACAAAAATTCAACATTCTTTGAAAATCCACAGAAACTAAAATTCACTGGAACTCAACTTTCTGTGAGAATGCACAGAAACTCAACATTCTTTGAAAATGCACTGAAACCCAATAGTCCTTGAAAATGCACAGAAACTCAACATTGTTTGAAAATGCACTGAAACTCAACAGCCTTTGATGATAGATTTGTAGTTGGTGCTGAGGATTTAGGCTGTAGTCTCTGGTAATCAGGGTACAGAGTTTGAGCTTGAATAAGTTAAGCAACCTGTCATCCATAACTGGGGCACTTCACACACACACACATACACACACACACAGACACACAGACACACACACACACACACACACACACACACACACACACACACACACACACGTACCTCGCCTGTCCACAGAGCTGGTTACACTAGCTGCACTCACTGTTTTGGTGGGATCACTCTGGCTTTTTGTTGTTAGTCCTGCTGCTCGATGGCTGTCAAATCTCCCACTCTGCAATACTGAGCTATCAAACTGACTGGCATGTAATCTCCAGTTTTGCATGTTTATAGTAAAATGCTCTTGTAGAAGTTTTTGGGGTTTTGTCTTTGCATAAAAAAGTCTCCTGCAAGGTCCTAAACCTTCCAGTTTTACAGACATCTTTGTTTTTGTCTTCAGACTTTTTATTTATAAAGAATTCTATTTTGGGGCCCAACCAAAACAACACAGCCCCCCCCCAGCCAACATGGGCCTTAGGTAACTGCCTAGGTCACTTAGTGCTGGATCCGGCACTGTATATGCCACACAGAAGGCACTGCAACTGAGAAATGAACCGATAAATCTCTTGAATTGTCATTGCATTGTAATTGCATTCCTATAACATACTACCTCTGCTTTTGTTTTATAAAAGTTCATAGCTGAAAGTGGATCTTTGGGCTCAGTCTACCTACCTTAACAAATTTCTGACTAAATAAAAATAAACAAGCAAATAAGTAAGAACTACACTAAAACAAGACATGAATAAAATAAAAGAACAAAAGATTCCAACATACTGAAACAATGTTATTCCCCTGACACCTCTGCAACAAGGCTTTCGGGGGGGGATAAAATCATGCAGTAGGGTATAGAGTCTTAAAAGAGAACACAAAGCAATTAAAATCAGTATGTCAGCTATAACGTTAATAAATAAATTAAAACTACCTAATGAAGTATAAATAACATTCTTCCCATACGTAAAGTACATAAAAATATGTGAATATCTGCTTTTAAAACAATATTGTCCAGTCAGTTTCTACATTCAAATGAAATGGTATCATCATGTTGAACTTAAGAATAGATAAACTTTGTTTACAGTAAAGTTAACATTTCAAAGTTTTACCATTTCTTTTGTGTAAATAAACCTGTTCCAAAAGTGTTACTTTTAAATGACAGACATTTAGTAACAGCCTGCATATCATTGCTGGAGCCTTCCTGTGTCCTGACAGAGTGATATTCAAACTATCTGGAGATATACAGAGCTAAGTATATTTTTCTGGCACTTCAGAGTTGTGTACTGTTAATTGTTGCTTGACTAATTTTATATCATTGCTGGCTGACTTTAGAGTTGTGCACTGTTATTTTTGCTTCACTCAGGGCTGGTGCTAGCATTTTGGGGGCCCCCAGCAAGGTTCAAGTTGGGGGGCCTACTCAAGAGAACATCAAACATGACCACATTACCATTGCACCTCCTTCCCTGTCAAGCTCATCCAGCACCATTTAACCACTAGTGTCACTACATTCAGATCATTAACAATTGATGTGCCAAGCCACAGACTGGCATTTAGTACCAAGGTTATATTACGATAAACTTCTGTACTACAGTACGGTAGCTACTCACAGGTACACACATTGACTGACACTTAATACCAATGTTGCATTAAGACAACCCCGTGTACCACAGCAAGGTAGCTACTCACAGGTGCGCACACACTGACTAGCATTTAGTGCCAATGTTACAATCCTGATAAACCCCTATACCACAGCAAGATAGCGACTCACAGGTGCACATGACAAGGTAGCAGCTCACAGGTGCACACACTGACTGGCATCAAGTACCAGTGTGACATTATGAAACCCCTGTACCACAGCAAGGTTGCCACTCACAGATGCAGACACTGACTGCATACTCAACTGCCCAGATTTTCAAAGAATGTCCAGGTGTGACTCTTGTTTGGTCTGTTCCTCAATTTAGAGTTTTCTGGATTTTTTGTGGCAAATCATTGATGACTGAATTCATTAAATGGCAGGTATTTCAGTTTAACTTCAGAACATGTATGATAAGACCTTTTATTCTTTTATAAGAGCAATATTTAAAATGTGCCCAGATCTTTGGGGCTGGAACCCCATTATCTGTGGCTTTGTCCAGATTTTGTGCCATGAGATAAAGAGCTACAGCTGGCATTTAGTAGCAATGTTGTTACATTATGACAAGCCTCTGTACTGCATCAAGGTAGCCAGTCCCAAAGAGGTACACAAAGACACCTACACTGACTCCCCAAAGACACCCACACTGACTGGCATTTAGTAGCAATGTTGTTACATTATGACAAGCCTCTGTACCGCATCAAGGTAGCCAGTCCCACAGAGGTACACAAAGACAGAGACACAGACTCCCACACACAGAGAGACACACACACAGAGACACAGACTCCCACACACACAGAGACACACACACAGAGACACAGACTCCCACACACACAGAGACACACACAGAGAGACACAGACTCCCACACACACACAGAGACACACACACAGAGACACAGACTCCCACACACAGAGAGACACACACTCCCACACAAAGAGAGACACACACAGAGAGACACAGACTCCCACACACAGACACACACACAGAGACACAGACTCCCACACACACAGAGACACAGACTCCCACACACAAAGAGACACAGACTCCCACACACAGACACACACAGACACACACACACAGAGACACACACAGACACACACAGACTCCCACACACAGAGAGACACACACAGACTCCCACACACAGAGAGACACACACAGACGCACACAGACTCCCACACACAGAGAGACACACACAGACACACACAGACACACAGACTCCCACACACAGAGAGACACACACAGACTCCCACACACAGAGAGACACACACAGACTCCCACACACACAGAGACACACACAGACACAGACTCCCACACAGAGAGAGACACACACAGACACAGACTCCCACACAGAGACACAGACTCCCACACACACAGAGACACAGACTCCCACACACAAAGAGACACAGACTCTCACACACAGACACACACAGACACACACAGAGAGACACATACAGACACACACAAAGACTCCCACACACAGAGAGACACACACAGACGCACACAGACTCCCACACACAGAGAGACACACGCAGACACACACACACAGACACACACAGACACACAGACTCCCACACACAGAGAGACACACACAGACTCCCACACACAGAGAGACACACACAGACACAGACTCCCACACACACACACAGACTTCCACACACACACAGACTCCCACACACACACACACACACACACACACACAGACACACATACGTACATGATAAAGATTGCACTACAGCAAGACTGAACATTAACACCCACACAATTACTGACATGCAGAACAGTCACACTGCAGATGTACACAACACAGCTATGGGACACAGAAAAGACTACAGACAACATACAAGGGAAAGCCATGGGGATTACAGAGCCTGAGGCAGACTCAAACCCAAACAACCCCAAAAGAAAGCCATGGGGATTACGGAGCATGAGGCAGACAGACTCAAACCCAAATAAACACACAAAGACATGGGGATTACTGAGCCTGAGGCAGACTCAAACCCATGCACAAGAGAGTAATGGGGATTAGTAAGTCTGACACAGGCAGACTCAAACCCAGAGAGAAAAAGGTGAAGACCAAAGTGGAATTCAACTTCCATATGCATTTACCTCTTCAGCCTCTGACTGCTGCCACTTGTCTGTTCTTCCTTCACTTCTGTCCTAGCCCCTGATGAGTCCTGCTGCTCCCAACTGTCCTACCATCATGACGAGTCCTGCCACTACCCTGCAGCTCCACATGAGTCCTTCTGCTCCCGACAAGTCCTGCCACTACCAACGAGTCCAGCCACTCCTAGCTGCCTTTGCCTAACATCCTGCTAGTTCCATTCTCATGGTCCTACCTGTTGGAGGTACGCAAACAAAAAGTGAATACACAGCATACAAGCCACACTAAAGTACTACCTGAAATTACTGCCTGACAGCATTATAAAAGATTACTGGAAAGGAAATATTAGCACATACCTAATCTACAGTTTTACTGGGATCTTACGAATTTTCTTCCGGACAA
Source organism: Protopterus annectens (assembly GCF_019279795.1). NCBI lineage: Eukaryota > Metazoa > Chordata > Ceratodontiformes > Protopteridae > Protopterus > Protopterus annectens. Next base: position 1,128,331,798 of record NC_056743.1, read on the forward strand.
AGTCTTCAATAAGGCTGCCATGTGATACACTTCGTCACACTTCATGCTCAGTTGAGAACACAGCTATGCCTGAATGTCTCTCCTGACTCATTGAGGAATGCAGGTATGTCTTTATGAGTTTCAGCTTAGAAAAGCTGTGTTCTGCAGTAGCCACTGTAACGGGTGCAGTCAAATAAATGCGCAGTGAAACATAAGTATTTATATATATGTCTTGCAAGTGGTCGCGAATAAGGAAATTTAACACAGTCAGTGGTGATGATTCATTAGCAATCATTCAAGAAATTTTAATTTTAAGTTAGTCTCCAAAGTCAGAGTCATCAATATCACAGTGGCCACTTATTCTGTCAGTCAGTTGTTCTTTCAGAGCCTTGCAGTGTTGCAGCAGTGTATCTTCTGCAACATCACTCAAGGCTTTAATATTTGATAAAAATTCAAAGGCCTTATCAAACTTGGAAAGCTGCTGAAACCGGTCAGTAAACGATTGGATTGTTGTGTCCAGCAGCACATTGAAGAACTCTACACGTAATTTTACCACTGGATCCTGTACAGTCTCATCTTCTCCTTCATAGTCAAAGAGCCGTTTTACTTTCCTCTGTCTCTTTTCTTGAAATGTGGTGCCAACATCCAGTTCTTCCGCTATCTTGGAGGCTTTGCCCATGGCATGTTGAAATCCCTTTTCTCTGTAATTCTTTAGCAGTTCCATAGTGGATGCCAGCACTTTGACACATGTTGAAATATCAACAGATGGACTCTGCAGAACTTTGCTTGCACGATTTACCTCTGTCAGCACATCATACCAAACCACAAAACATACAATGAACTGGTATGACATAAGTTCTGAGCACAGTCCTCTTGCTTGTTGATATGTTGCAGAATCATTTGTACGTACTGTATGCCCTATCTCCTGTAATGCCTCAATGACTCCCTTCAACTGAAATCTTACTGCCTTGACAGAGTCTATCCTGCATTCCCAGCAAGTCTCCGACAGTGGCTTCACAGTGACATTTGTGTGCCGTTTTAAGATCTGCCATCGGCTTGTTGATGCTGAACAGAGTACGTAAATGTTCTGCAGACATCCAAAGAATGACACTGCCTGTACTGATGAATGTGCTCCATCACTAACTATAAGATTTAAATTATGGCAGGCACACAGCACATAAAAAGCCCTTGAATTCATCTGTTTTTTCCGAGACTGCAGTCCAGCGCGTTTCCCCTTCAAGTTGCTGCCATTATCGTATCCTTTTCATCGACAATCATTATGTCCAGTTGATGATTTTGAAGAGTCTGAAGAAGAGCTTCTGTCAGTCCTGCCCCAGTTGTGTCATTCACAGGCACAAATCCCAGAAAATGTTCCTCAACTGTGGCTGCAGTCTGAAATGTCCACATACCAAACTACTACAGTCATTTGCTCTTGATTGCTGATGTCTGGTGTGCAATCAAGAATCACAGAAAAGTACCAAGCATCTTTCACCTTCCCTACAATGATCCTTAAAATAGCATTTGCAATCAGGTGGATAACTTCATTCTGTATGTCCTTCCCAAGATAGTGATCCATTATCTCTTTATTACGAATACGACGCAAATGTTCAGCCATGACAGGGTCAAACTGCGACAAAAGTTGCACTTGACCTAAGAAGTTGCCACTGCCATAGGTGTCCAGGGCATCAGTTGTACCACGGAATGCCACGTTCCATTCTGCCAAGTACTGGACATCAGCAATAATGCATTCTAACACACCACGCCAGTGAGTTATCTCCTTTTCAACCACTGCTTGTCTCTTATCAGCCATAGTCTGCCTACTCTTTATTCTATTGTCCAGTTCCTTCCACTTCATCATGCATGCCATATGCTCTGGCACTCGGTCATGGCTGTGTAAAGCTTTGGACATCTCTCTCCATGCTTTGTAACCACCTGACCTGAGAAGATGGTTAGAATGTCCAAATAATTTGCATGGAAAGCAAAACAGTCTGTCCTTTGAGACTGAATATCTCAGCCAAGTGCGTTTTGCTCTCGCTCCATTAGGCAGCACATGGAAATAGTTCTCAGATGTAAATCTTCTTTTCTGCTCATTGACTGGGAACTGTGGTAACACCACTTGCATAGGTCCATGCTGAATGGCAGCTACCCTAAACTCATCCCTAATCAAGTCTAGCCAAGTCCCTAGATCCTCCAAAGATGTACCTGACACTCCCTGCAAGTCATAGGCCACATCTGCCACTATGGAAGTATGGGCTCCTTCTGTATCAAAGTCTGGTGATCCAGGCAACGCCTCAGGTGAATCTGCATTTGCTGCCATGCTTTCACCCATGGCAAATATGTATGCTTCATCTCTAACTGGGAATGGAAGTAAAGCAGAATTACTACACATGCAGAGTCCTTTTGTCATACTGTTATTAAAAATGATTAATGACTTGCATTGACATCAGTCACTATTGCACTGCAGGCAGAAAGACTGAAAAATGACTAACCAGTAGGCACAAACAAGTAATGAGAGGCCCAGGTTACAGTTTCATGTTAAATATCTAACACTAGAGGTGAACGTTAGCTTTTTCTACACAATTTTTCCCCTGTCATCCCCCTAAACATGTGAAGAGGCGACAAATGATGCAAAGGTTCGACATTACAAGCTCTGACTAAAGTCTGAAAGAACTAATGACTAGGAGAGGCACAAGTTTGAAGGGGGACACACCAAACTGAGGCAAGACAAATGTTACAGTACAATACAGACTACACATGTCCACTACCTCTCAATCTCTTAGCAGACTTGAACAAATCAAAATCATTGGTTGAACAAAGGAGTGAAATCATGGATTTGCTAGAAAACCTCATTTGTGAGGGATGAAGAAGTGGCACACAGACTGGGAGACTGACATTCCCACAACCCCTCTTAGCACAGGATCGGTGTACAAAAGCATAAATCTAAGGAATGTACCATGCATTACGTGGAGGGTATGAAACAAGAAGTCCATTTCTGTTAGTAGCCTCAGCCATCCGCATTGTGCTATGCAATAATTTTGAGAGAGAACAGGCTAAAAACCAAAAACATCTGGACACAATCTCACAGGCCCCATCAACCTCCTAAAGCTGTCATCTTAATTCAGACAGCCAAAACACTTGGATAGCAGAGCAGTGTTTGCAATAGTATGCATTAAAGACATCAGTACATTCTGTGGAATTCTTACCCCCCCATCTCGGCATAATTTTGGATGAAGTGAAAACAAAATTACCAATGTTCTTATATAGTCTGTGACCTCCCCCATTACAAAAAAAAAACTCCAGGCAAACAATGGACACTGCAACATTCTCACAGGCCATAACCACACTCCCAAACATTCAATACAATAGCTATGGACCATAAAAATAAGTCATTGCAACAAGGCATATCAAGGACAGTTAGCACTATAAACAGATAGCAGAACAGTGTTTGCATTAGCAGGCATTAAGATATCAGTACATTCTGCGGAATTCTTAACCCCCCCCCCCAGTCTAGGCAGAATTCTGGATGAAGTGAAAACAAAAAGGCATAGCATAAACAATGTGCTTACAGTCTGTGACCCCCTATTAAAAATACTCCAAGCAAACAATGGACACTGCAACATTCTCACAGGCCCTAACCACACTCCAAACCTTATAACACAATAAGTATGAACAACGAAAAAAGTTAAGCCATTGCATCAGTAGTACATTGTTGGTAAACACAATAGTAGTGTAACAGGGTTTGCATTAGTATACATTCAAACATCTGCACCTTCTGCAACATTCTCACAACTGCTAACTACCCTCCTGACATTAGACATGGTAAACAATGCACAAGTCCTCTCAACCTCCAAAGAGCATAATTCAAACAGCCAATAATAACTGCAGAACAAGGCGTAACATCAGGGATAGTTAAACAGTACTATAAACCTAGACAGCTGAACAGTGTTTACATTAGCATATATTAAAATATCAGGCCCCATCAACCTCCAAATAGCATAATTCAAACAGCCAAAAATAACTGCAGAACAAGCTGTAACATCTGGGATATTTAAACTGCATTATAAACCTAGACAGCAGAACAGTGCTAATGCATTAAGATATCAGTACATTCTGCGGAATTCTCACGCACCCCCCCACCAGCTGATGCACAATAATCCTGGATAAAGTGAAAACCAAAAAACATAGGCATAGCATTAACAATGTGCTTATAGTGTGTGTGGCCCCACATTAAAAAACTTCAGGCAAATATTGAACACTGCAACATTCTCACAGCCACTAACTACTCTCCCAACACTGGGCTTTTTAAACAATGTACAGGTGGCAGCATATTCCAAATTACCAAATCCAAACAGCCAAAAATAACTCAGAACAAGCTGTAACACTAGGAATATTTTACTATAACCCTCGACAGAACAAGATTTGCATTAGCATGCATTAATATATCAGTACATTCTGCAAACCCCCCCCCCCCCAGCCGATGCGCAATAATCCTGGATAAAGTGAAAACCAAAAAACATAGGCGTAGCATTAACAATGTGCTTATAGTGTGTGTGGCCCCACATTAAAAAACTTCAGGCAAATATTGAACACTGCAACATTCTCACAGCCACTAACTACTCTCCCAACACTGGGCTTTTTAAACAATGTACAGGTGCCAGCATATTCCAAATTACCAAATCCAAACAGCCAAAAATAACTCAGAACAAGCTGTAACACTAGGGATATTTTACTATAACCCTCGACAGAACAAGATTTGCATTAGCATGCATTAATATATCAGTGCATTCTGCAAACCCCCCCCCAGCCGATGCGCAATAATCCTGGATAAAGTGAAAACCAAAAAACATATGCGTAGCATTAACAATGTGCTTATTGTGTGTGTGGCCCCACATTAAAAAACTTCAGGCAAACATTGAACACTGCAAATTTCTCACAGCCACTAACTACTCTCCCAACACTGGGCTTTTTAAACAATGTACAGGTGGCAGCATATTCCAAATTACATAATCCAAACAGCCAAAAATAACTCAGAACAAGCTGTAACACTAGGGATATTTAAACAGTACTACAACCCTCGACAGAACAATATTTGCATTAGCATGCTTTAAGATATCAGTACATTCTGCAGAATCCCCCCCCCCCAGCCGATGTGCAATAATCCTGGATAAAGTGAAAACCAAAAACATAAGTGTAGCATTAACAATGTCCTTATACAGTACATGACCTCCATTAAAAAGGCTCCAGTCAAACACTGAACACTGCAACATTCTCACAGGCCCTAACCACACTCCCAAACTTTCAACACATTAACTACGGACAATGAAAAAGTTGCAGTCATTGCATCAGTGAGTAGAACATTGCAGTTATATGCAATAGTAGTGCAACAATGCTTGCATTAGTATACATTCAAAACATCTATGCCTTCAGCAGTAACAGTCTCACTGCTGCAAACTACCCTCCCAACATTATGCATTTTAAGCAATGTACATGCCCCATCAACCTCCTAACCTCTCAGCACAATTCAAACAGCCAAAAAACTGCAGAACAAGGTGTAACATCAGGGATAGTGTAAAACAGTACTATAAACCTAGATAGCAAAACAGTGTTTAACAAATGTGTAAAACTCAAAACCTACTACAAATTCAGGTGACAATCTACCAACAGTTTCAAAAGATAGCAGTTGAAACCAGTTCTTATCCTGAATACTTAAAAGATCCATTACTGATCAGTACACATCCCAACCATCTGGAAAATATACATTATACCCTTGCACAAAGGTGGAAGCTTGAGCAAACTTAAATTATAGGCCAAGAGCAATTCTTCCCCCACTACCTAAACTCCTAGAGGAATAGGTTCATAGGTTCATAGGTTCATACTAGGCTATCTGCCCTAGGGCATTTATAAGCCTAGCCAGAGAGTGTTTGGCTTTCGCCACCCATTTTAAATTAATTTTGCTATGCCCTTTTTCGAGGTTAGTATAGTGTGCCTCTGTCTAACAGTGACACAGAAGTGATACCCGGGGTAAACCTACGATCTCCCATCCACTCATCAAGATTCCTCTTGAAGAGAGTCAATGAGGGACTCTGCCTAACCTGGACTTGGATTTTATTCCAGAGTGAAGGGAGCCTCTGGGTTATGAATCTGTCCCTCCAGCATGTCCTATTTATTTCAGTGCTGAGGTTCAAGTCCCTCAAGCATGTAGCTCGATGGGATTTGGATTTTCTGAGGTGCAGCATGTCCATTAATTCCGGGTTGGACATGGCTTTATACGTCAGGCACAGATCGCCTCTGAGCAGGTGGTATGCCACTGAGTAGAGCTGGAGTTTCTTTAACCAGGCAGCATATGGCATCTGTTTGAGCCCTTTGATCCTCTTGGTGAGGTACTTTTGGGGTCTTTCCAGTTGCTGCAGATGTCTGGTAAGGTACATCCCAAAAGGGGCATTGTACTCAATTATGGGCCTGATGAGGGGATGAGTAAAGAGGCACAATGACCTCCCCTGATCTAGATGTGAATCCCTTCATGATTAGGTGGCCTATATAAAATGTTTTTCTAACCACTTTGGCCACATGGTCATCAGATGAGAGATTGCTATCAACTTGGGTCCCCAGGTCCCTAATTACTTCTGTACTTAATGGATTACCACCTATGTGGTAATTTGTGGGCACTTTGTTTTTGCCAAAGGGGATGACTATACACTTTTTGGCATTTAGCTTGAGGCCATGGCTCTGGCACCAGTTGTCTGTTTCTATGAGGCCCTTTTGGAGGATGCTTGTGTCGGCTGGAGAGTCGATTACGGTGCCCAGTTTGCAGTCATCTGCGAACTTGGTCAGCCACAGTCTTTCCATGTTGGCCTGTACCTCCGAGAAATATATACCGAACAAGAGAGTGTTGATGCGTTCATTCTCAATCAATAATTTACTTGCCAAATCCCAACACGGCTTCAGGCCTCATGCTGCAACTGCCCTTCTCAGTTATAATAACACAATTTACAAATGATGGTACCTGGCTTTCTCAATTTGTTAAAGGCCTTTGTCAGAGTCTCTCAACACTCTCCCAAACCTCTTAGCACAAGAAATATTCACAAAAAACAATCACCCACCCCCACAAAAAATTAAGTTAAAACTAAACCCAAAAACTTACCTTTTTTGCTTTCCACAGAAGACTGCTTCCAATACTCTGCTCCCTCTTCACGACTGAAGGCTCACCTGCTCTGCTTGCCTTCCTCAGACCCCTCAGTCCCTTTGAAGTTGCCCTTAAAAGGACAGTTTGTCAGACCTTTTCAGAAGTTGCCCTTAGAAGGACAGTTTAAAAAGAGAAGAATCCAAAGATCACGACTGCTGCAAAGGCTTGATCCACCACTGATCCGTTACTGCTGTCCGTCCTCACGCTGGTCCAAACCTTGCTCCATCACTCTGCTGCTGCTAAGGAAACTCCTCTGTTGAAAAACAAGAGAAGTGATCCTTATTAGCTGCAGGTGCCTTTTTAAAGGTAGTTTGTGCAGAAAGTGATTTGCAAGGACCAATCAGGTCCTTGCTTCATCTCTTCCTACTTAAAAAAAAAAAAAAACAAGGACTTAGTTCGTAGGCTGCTGCAGCCAATCAGATCCCTTGTTTCAGCGAGTGGACCTGATTGAGTGCAGCTTGCCAGCGAATCAAAAAAAAACAAGGACTTAGTTCGCAGGCTGCTGTAGCCAATCACATCCCTTGTTTCAGTGAGCGGACCTGATTGAGTGCAGCTTTCCAGCGAATCAAAAAAAAAACGGAAACACAGTTTGAATTTTCGTGATGACAGAGCGAGACTATGTGGACGTCCACGAGGAGCCGAGCCGAAGCAAAGTAACACTGGTCGGACCATCGGAGTAACCAGTGGATGCTGAATGGGGGCCCTCATTTGCAGGGAAGTAATCGGGGGCTCCCCGCGGCCGAAGGTTTCACGGGTGCCTCACGCCGGCTATGGCTTCACTGTATAGTTTTTCAGATCTCTGCTGAAGGTGTTGGTTTTCCCTTACCCACCCTCCCTATTCCTGTTTTGTTGTTTAAATTTGGTGGCTTTTACAGTTGCCCACTCCACTTCAGATTTCATCTGGGACACTCCCCCCAGTCCCATCTCTTTACCTTATTCTACCTAATATACTCCTTCTGCACTTGTTTTTAGTAATTTTTAATTTAATTGCATTTTTGTAAACTGTTTGGTCTAACATTGCTACATACCCAAGTGTGCTAGCTTGTACTGCATTTGAATTGTTTTTACTGCTGTTTTAGCTACTTTTCTGCATAAAAAAAATAAATCTAAGCCTGTTTCCTATCTTTCCTGCAACTAGTGTAGTCCAGATTCAGATTTGCTGTATCCAAGACTGTATGTAAGTTTCTGAGCCCCCCAAGCTTTCTGTGTTGGAGGGAAGCCTTCTAGCTTATCAGTGGGAGAGGTAAGCACTAGGTAACCTATTTACCACATAAGGAGTGGTTCTGGCCCAGAAATTGTAGTTATTGGCTGTTTGGGCAGTTTTTCCATCTCTCTCAACTTTCTGATTTAAAAGCCTGCATTTGTACTTGTTCCCCCCCCCCCTTCCTATAACTAGTTTAGTCCAGATACAGATTCTTAGTTTTAGCACTTGAATTTGCTTATTCATGATCAGCACTTGTTCAGAACATGTTGTAAGCACTAAATAACCCACAAATTACTACAGCACTCAACCTTCCTCATTACCTAGAGGAAAACAGTTTTTGTACTTACTTTCTTCACTTGCTTAGAGAAAAACAGCTCTTGTACTCACTTTCCTCACTTATCTAGAGGAAAATAGTTTTCTTATTCAGGCATGTCCAAGGGTCAGCTCCCAGTGATTTATCCTGTCTATCTGATGAATCTGGGCATCTTGGGACAATGTAGAAATTGCCTCATGTACACAGACAACCCTCTCCTCCTACCACCCAACACTGCAACCTGTGACAGATGCACTTATCTAGCCAAACTGGAGGTAAAGCTCTCTCCAACCAAGACTGAACTTGACAGTCAAGAGGAGAAGGTAAACACTTGCACCACACCACACTTATCACATAGTCTCACTAAATCTACACCACCAAAATCCACACATAGAAACACAAAAACATTCACGGATGCTCTCAATAATAATCTGCTCAAGCAACAGAGACCTTCAAAGCAGAAATGCAAGCAACCTCCACCCCCCAGCACAACCCAAATGACACATAGCCCGCAGACTCAGTGTGCCACTCAACCACAGCCAAGAAGGCAAAACAGCGTACCCAGCACACTAGTCATAGGTGACTCTATAGTCAGGCACACTGATGTCCCACTCACCAGGCTAAACAAGGAGAAGGTTACTGTCAGCTCCCTGTCAGGTGCCAGGATCTGCCACATAACCCACACACTCAGGTCACTCCACAACAAGTACAAATATGACTCTGTCATTGTCCATGTTGGTGTGAACGACCTGAGATGTACCTCCTTGGACTACATGAAAAGAGACATGGAAGAACTCTCCGATCTTGTAGTCCAGGCAGGTATGACCATAGCCCTGAGTAGCATTCTGCCATTACCCAGAATGATACTGCAGTACAAGGACAAAATGATTGACTTCAACAATTGGCTAAGCTTCTGGTGTCATTCTAAAGGGATCCAGTATCTGTCTGCCTGGGATGACATGGTCGACAGATCATGATGCTTTGTCAGAGATGGCCTGCACCTGTCACCCCTGGAATTCCGGATACTGGGTAAGGTTCTTGCCGCCCCTATAGTGCCTTTTTTAGGCAAGGTTCAAATGACAAATTCACCACCGTAACAGGAACAGGCAAGCAAAAACTGAGGGTGATGCTACTCAATGCTAGAAGTCTAAATCTCAAAATGCACTCACTCGAGGCACTCCTTAAAATGGAGAACATCGATATCTGTGCAGTGACTGAGACCTAATTCAAGGCTCCAGAGAGCACTCCTGCACTACCAGGCTATAACTCATACCACACTTTTCGGCCATGTAACCTGGACCAGAACACTAAAGGCGGAGGTGTGTCCATATTCATTAAGGATATCCACACCTCCAGGCTAGTTGCTCAGCATAATGCAGCTGAGGTTATCCAAGTGCAACTAACTCTGGGTAAAACTGCAATCCAAATTGTAGCTTACTACAGATCCCCCACCATGCCCCTGGATTCCCACTTCTCTTTTCTTGATGTACTGGAAAATATTAGGGTTCAGCCAAACACGCTAATAATGGGTGATTTCAACTACCCCACCATTAACTGGGAAAACTACTCATGTACCAACTCGTTCGCTCAATGCTTTCTGGAATTTATAAACTCCAATGTCCTGGATCAACTTATCCACACCCCCACCAGGGACAACAATATCCTAGACCTAGTCATTACCAACATGAGTGACCGGTGTTCCACACCTGAAGTCAATGCCTCATTGGTCCAATCCAACCATAAGCTAATCACCCTAGATATCCACATCCTGCCCCCACCCCTCATTAAGGAAACCAATTGCACTTTATAAGCACTTACACGAGAGCATGGATCGTGCTATCCCAAACAGAACCAAGACACTATCCTCAAAAAAAAGGAAGCCAATCTGGTGGTCCCCTGCCATAAACAAACTGTACAACAGAAAAAAGAAACTATTGCAAAAAAGAGTAAAATCCCATGAGTGGAGGATCTCCCTGGTCAGCCTCAGTAAGAAGCTGTGATCCCTGATAAAATCCTCCAAAGCTAGCTACTAAAACAAAATCACCACTGATTCTAAAGACATCCACAAAGCATTCTATAGCTATGTCAAGAATCTCAATGTCAACAATCAGATCTCCTCTGAGTTACAGCACAATGGCACTAAATATACAGACCCAAATGATATTGCCAACATCCGGGCAGATAGGTTCAGTGCTAATTTTACCCCCCTCTCACCCCCTAAAGAGCCCATCTCTATACCGGAAGAATGCAAAGTTCCTGTAATCATGGCTGCACAGGTAAAAATCACACTCTCCAAATCCAAGAACACAGCATCCATGGGACCAGACAACATCCCAGGCTGTGTTCTACATGAACTACAGAACAAACTGTCACCCCTCCTAAGTAACATGTTCAGTCATAGCCTTACCTCAGGCTTTGTGCCTGCTAAATGGCACACAGCAATGGTTATCCCACTCCACAAGGGGGGAGCCACCATGGACCCCGGGAACTACTGCCCCATTAGCCTGACGAGCCTGGTCTGCAAGGCCATGGAACGTATCATCATGGAACTTATAAACAAAGACATTGGTAATCGCCAAACTCTGGTTCGGGTTTGTAAAAGGCAGATCATGTCTCCTTAACCTGATAGACTTCTTTGAAGCAGTCACCAAAGCCGTAGACGAGGGTTCACACAGCCTATCTGGATCTTGCCAAGGCTTTCGACACCATCCCCCCACTCTGGAATTATAGATAAACTCACTAAACTATGTATAAATCCCTATGTCACATGGGTTGCCAACTGGCTCACTGACAGAACCCACACTGTGAAAGTAGCAGACTCGAAATGTGACTTCACACCAGTGACAAGTGGAATACCACAGGATTCAGTCCTGGGTTCTCTCCTGTTTGGTATCTACTTCTCTGAAGTACAGGCTAACACAGAAGGTCTTCAGCTAACGAAGTTTGCAGATGACTGCAAACTAGGAGCCATAATCGAAACTCCTAATGATGTGGACATCCTACAAAAGGGCCTCACTAGGCAGATGCCTGGTGTCAAAGCCATAGCCTTAAGTTCAATGCCAAAAAGTGCATTGTTATCCCCTTTGGTAAAAACTCTGTACCCATGAACTACACATAAGCGGTAGTATAAACAACAAAAACAAACCCAACTGCAGCAACCAAACAAAACTGTAAAACTGTAAAATTCCCCAAAGCAGGCAGAAGACAGCTTGATATGCAGCTAAATCTAAAAACATGATGAACTAGCAAGTAATACCAAAAATTTATTGCAGAGAAAGAAAGTTAGCGCTTTCATGGTAATACCATACTGCTTCTTCAGACAGGATTTAACTGCATATCGAGCTGTCTTCTGCCTGCTTTGGGGAATTTTGCAGTTTTATAGTCGGTAGTATACTTAATACCGAAAGTGTGATAAGAGACCTTGGGACACAGATGGACAGTAGTCTCTCATTTGATAATCACAGTGCCACAGTAGTCAGGAAATCCTTCTATGTGGTACACCTCATCACAAAAGGTTTCTCATCCAGAAAAAAAGAGGTCATTGTTCTCCTCTACTCATTACGCATTAGACCCATTATAGAGTACAATGCCCCTTTTGGTATGTACCTCACAAGACATCTACAACAACTGGAAAGGCCACAGAAATACCTCACAAAGAGGATTACCGGCCTCAAACAGATGCCCTATGCAGACCATCTCAAAAAACTCCAGCTTTACTCCATCGCATATCACCTACTCAGAGGTGATCTCTGCCTAACATACAAAGCTATGTCAAATCCAGCACTGTTGGACATGCTCCACTTAAAGAAATCCTAATCCCTCCGAGCTACATGCTCTAGGGACCTAAACCTTGACACCACAATAAACAGAACATGCCAGAGGGATGGATTCCTGTCCCAGAGATTTCCCATACTCTGGAATAAACTACCTATCTATATCAAACAAAGCTCCTCATTAGCACTCTTCAAGAAAAATCTTGATGATTGGATGGGAAATAGGAAATTCACCCCGGGGATCACTTCTGTGGCTCTGCTCGACAGTGGCACAGGAAAATAATTTTCTTGTGTGGCAAAAGCCAGGGTACCTTTTTGGCTGGGCTTGTACAGGCCCTAGGGCCGATAGCCTAGTACCTACCTATGAACCTATGAACCCTTATGCTTGGCTAGAAGGTGACTAGTAACAGGAAAAGCCAAATGTTTACTTCTTATGTCACTGAAGTGCTCCTGCAGCCTGGTTTTAAAGTGCTGTTTAGTTCTCCCAGTGTTTATGAGAGGGCATGTTCATAGGTGCTTATTAAGTCATTGATTGTGAGGATCTTTAGTAGCCTAGCCATACATTCACATGACATTTTAGCCCTTATATTTTACGCATGAATAAACCAGAGATGAGCAGAACATTCACATGTTGTCCCCACTCATTAAGGACACGGGTGCTAAATAAAGGGTGATTTTGCAGACAGCCATCCATTCCTCCAGATTACATTTGAATAGTGTATGCTTTATGTGGAGAGGAAAACAATTCCATAGAAGTGGTATTCTCTGTGATAAATATCTATCCCTCCAACATGTTCTACGTATTTATGTTCATAAATGATGACGTACACCTCAAGGTAATCTTTTTGTATTCAATGACAGCCCTATCTCAGTAATTTGGCATGAGGACATGCAGTACTGCACTGTGCTGTCTCTGTGGCTGTGCTACATGCTAATGAGGCAGATAAGGGAACAGGCTAATGCTAATTATCCATGTGTTTAGCCCCTGGAACTGCCTCTGGGAAGGCATCTAGGCAGCAAAAGATTAAATGAATTGCTCGACTGTGCTGATTAGCATTTTAGCTACTTATACATTGCAGTAATGGACATGGCTGAAAAACTATTTTCATCCATCATAGTAGAGATAAGTACTGGAGAGTTTAGAAGTACGGAAGGGTGAGGTTACGCATGCTTGAGTATATGCAAGAAGTTCTATGTTTGAGTGTGAGTGTGTGTGTGTGTGTGTGTGTGTGTGTGTGTGTGTGTGTGTGTGTGTGTGTGTGTGTGTGTGTGTGCATGTGTGTGCATGTGTGTGTGTGAGATAACAATAGAGGTGTAGTAAGGGGTGACATTAGGTGTGTGTGTGTGTGTGTGTGTGTGTGTGTGTGTGTGTGTGTGTGTGGTAACAATAGGGGTGTAGTGAGGGGTTACATTAGGTGTGTGTGTGTGTGTGTGTGTGTGTGTGTGTGTGTGTGTGTGTGTCTGGGAGGCAGCAGTAGGGGAGTATTGAGGGGGTTACATCAGGTGCGCGTGTGTGTGTGTTTGTGTGTGTGTGTGTGTGTGTGTGTGTGTGTGTGTGTGTGTGTGTGTGTGTGTGTGTGTGTGTGTGTGTGTGTGTGTGTGTGTGTGTGTGTGTGGGAGGCAGCAGTAGGGGAGTAGTGAGGAGGTTACATCAGGTACGTGTGTGTGTGTGTGTGTGTGTGTGTGTGTGTGTGTGTGTGTGTCTGGGAGGCAGCAGTAGGGGAGTAGTGAGGGGGTTACATTAGGTATGTCAATGTAAATGAGGAGGCTGTTGTGTGTGTGTGTGTGTGTGTGTGTGTGTGTGTGTGTGTGTGTGTGTGTGTGTGTGTGTGTGTGTGTGTGTGTATGTTTTGGTGGGTAGGTGGGTTGAGGTGGCTGTCATACTTTAACACAGCCCTAGACTAATGAACAAAGCCTCAGAAATTGGGAGCAGGAAATCATTAGCCTTAACAGAACTTTAACAGTATGGGACTCGGGGGAAACACTAGACACCAGGGATAACTCTAATGTCTCATGCCCAAGCAACATTTAAACAGAATGGTGACTGGGGGTGAAGAGAACACTAGACACCAGAGATTTATTTCAAAAAATATAATTAAAAAAAAAAAAATAAATAAGTGCATAGGGGAAAGGGATCTGAAAATGCACCTTTGACATGGAAATCCCCTGCATTAGCTCACTGCACTAAATGATATGATAGTGCAGCAGGTTTTTGCAGTGTATGTATTTAGGAGGACAGGTGTTAAGCAATACCTGCAACAGGTCATCATGTATGAGGTGGAGGGATAGGACATATTAGGCGTAACTCCCAACCTTGTAAGCTTTTGCACTAGCATGTATTTACTGAAGGATATGCAGTGTAAAACTTGAAAGTCTGGCATTCTAGGCTGGCTGTAATCATCTCTAAATTACACAGGCAGAGGAAAAGGAGACACTGTGGATGTTCTGACAACAGGGACAGATACAGTGTGTGGTGTGTGTGTGTGTTTTACTTTGTGCTTGTATGTGGTAGAGAGTGACTGAGGTGGAAGGGGATGCCTGTGCTTACATGATGCAGCTGCTGCACCTAACTACTATGGTAATTGCTGATCTGCACTTCATGGTAATTGCAATTCTCAGACTTGTAAGTTAGCTTTTAATGTGGTCTTCTCTAATTGTCACTAATGTATGTATTGCAAATGAGTGCATCTTATAAATAGGGCCTTTGTAGTGAGGGCTGTATGGCCTGAACTGGGGCTTTTAATGAATTCCAAGATTAGATCTCTTGAACATGAGTTTATGTTCCCATTGAACTTGTTAATTTGCAGTAGGTCTGACAGGATAGTCTGTTGAGGTTTTGCGAGACAGAGATTGCCCCTCAGTTGCTATGACATTAAGAAGAGGGACAAGGCTTTGAGATGGTCTCCATAGTTTTTATGATTTAGGTCCTTGATTTTCTTAGTAAGAAAGCATTGTAGTCATTTGAGTGTGTCCAATGTATGGAGAGATACAGAAGGAAGGGAGTATTATTCTTAATTAGTAGACCAATGAGTGCAGACTACAATGGAATGATTACCTGCCTGGACTTGAACACTATATCCTTATTAACAAGCATTGCAATGAAAAAGCACTTACAATATTGGATAGTTTGTGATTGTTGGAAAGTTTGTCGTCTACATAGGTTCCCAGGTCCCTCTCGTTTGGATCAGTTTTCAGGGATTTTTTTGTCAATATGATGATTACAAGGAACTTCTTGCTTGCCAAAGGATATTATTATACATTTCTTCACATTTAGTTTTAGTCCATGATTTTGACACCACATATTGCTTTGGGAAAGGCTCTTTTGGAGGATCGTGGTATCCTCTGGAGAGTTTATGAAGTCACCAAGTTTACAGTCATCTATAAACTTTGTCAGCCATAAACCTTTAACAGTAGCTTTGACCTCCATGAGATAAATGTCAAAGTGGAGTGGCCCAAGGAATGATCCCTGGAGTACACCACTAGTGACAGGTATTTTGGAGGAGGTAGAGCAGCACACCTCTAGTTTCCCAGGTTCTATTTGTGAGTCAGTTTGCTAGCAAATGCGTTACACAGGGATTGACATTTAACTGTGATAATTTATCTATGATACCTAAGTGAGGGGGTGGTGTTAACTGCCTTTGTGAGGTGTAACTATACAGTGTGCACTGATTTTGTACTTGACAAAACTGGATTGTGTATGTCCCAATTTATTAATTCCATTAAAAGGTAAAACATCAACCAGCAGACATAACTTCCAACAGAAGGAGGTTAGTTTAATGCAATCTATTTTACAAAATAAGGTAAAATGTATGATAAATAAATTAATTACAGCTTCCCACCAGCAACTATTGTATTCTTGAGGGTGTAAACACTATTATGAACTCATACAACAGACTGTTTTGCTCATCAAAATACGTATTGTAATTTTCTTATAAGTTTGTGGCATAATGTATTTCTAATAATGTGTACACACTAATCATCAGCTAAGTTACATCATTCTGTTACCTTTGTTAAAAACACTTTTTGGTCATACTGCTGGTAACAGGCATGACAACTGTACTATTTTGACCTTATGTTTAGTAGTCCTTTTTATGCTGAAAAATCACCAGAGGGATATTACTAAAATCCTTGTTCCAAACATTTTTAATTTCTACTCTAGTGCCTATATAACTGCTGACTTTCATATGGACCATTTAACATGGCATACTCAACCCTGCTCTTCATTTTGATATTATAAGTTAAAAGTCTGTCATAATTAAGTATAAAGTAGATACCCATTTGAAAGATAAGATGCTAAACCTTTTCCTATTATATATTTTTAGCTTTTTTTAACAGTGTTAAGTTGCACGACAGCTGACCTTAGCACAGTACTTCCAGTGAGCTCTGGCTGTTGCACAACAGTATTCAACAAATTCTATGCTTACACATTAGAGAGAGAACTTATTGCAAAATTAAAAAGAGATTTAAAAGGGTGATTAACAAAACAAA
Source organism: Protopterus annectens (assembly GCF_019279795.1). Classification (NCBI taxonomy): domain Eukaryota; kingdom Metazoa; phylum Chordata; order Ceratodontiformes; family Protopteridae; genus Protopterus; species Protopterus annectens. Next base: position 1,128,348,738 of record NC_056743.1, read on the forward strand.
AATCATGTTATGTTAAGGCCTGCCAGTCAAGACTTAACAAAACAAAAATCATCTTATCTTAAGACCTGTCAGTCAAGACATCTTGGCAACTGGAACAGTTTCTGGCAATAAATCAGTAACATATTTGGCAGAATAAAGAGTATTAAAGATATATATCTAATCTGTAATAATGAATACATCACATTATCAGCAGTCTTTGCAGAGGTCTCTGCATCCTGATTCAATCAGCATTCCTGCACCGACCTTGAACTGGCTGACAGCCCATCAGGCTTTGATTTCACTGTAAATTTCTGCATTCATACAATTAAGAAATTGGGCTTAAAATGCTTAACTGTGGTTATTATAGATTTTGTCCAAAATTCATTAACCCATTCAGTCCTGGAGCAGCAGAAAGCCAAGATGTGATGTATTAATTTCTACCACTCTAACTCATTATAAATCTCTCACTTCTATCTGGAGCATCTCAGACCCTGACAATGATCATGTTCAAAGGTCAAAATGGAATGCTGCATGACTGCCTTCCCTATCAGGCACTTATCAGAGTATAGGCAAAGTGAAAGGGATAGGGGAATTCTAAGTGAAAGACCCGTACCCGCTGAGTTTTGTAGTTGAATCTAGAACAGAAGCTGCTGTTAGAAAAGGGATAATTAGCAGAGCATGTAAAACATTGCACAATAACTACTGGAATCAATCAGAGGAGACCGGAAAAATTGGGAAGAGAAATTAGATAAGCAAATTACATATAAAGAGGAGTGCATGTGCGTAGCTACCAAATATGCAACAAAGTCTAGAAGATTTAGGATTTTTGCTTTGGAGTGTTTACCTAGGTACTTTTATACTTCAAGTAGACTCCAAAGAATTTTTCCTGAGGTAGATGGCAAATGTTGGAGGTTTAATGGGGAAGATCGAGGTACCTGGAAGCATAAGATTTCTTATGTAATGAGTTAGCAGACTTTAAAAATCCCCTACAGAGTACTGTGTCAGGAATACTGGTTGAGAAAATGAGTTTAACTAAGAAAGTTTTTTTTTTGAGCTGGGACACAAGATCTGAATTGCTTAGACATAGTAAGGGCTTGTTAAGTTTAATTCTGGTGGCTGCCAAAAATGCAATTACTAGAAAATGGAAATCAAAGTCTAAGCCAACCATACCTGAAGTACTGAGTATTGTACCAGAGATAAAAGAACGGGAAGTGTGATCTTTAGAAAGGATATGAGTAAATTACATAGAAAAAAATGGAACTTCTGGGAAGAATACATGCAGAAAGCTGTTTTGGAGGAGGAATGAGGTTTAACAGAAGGCAGGAATTGAAGACTATGTAATGTTGTATTGATTACATTATATAGAACAACATATGTGATGTATAATATTTGTAAATTTGACTTGTTACTATGGTTTGATTAAATTACTTTACTTTTATATAAATATACATTTGCCTATGTCAGAAGTTAAAATTCAATAAAGGTGTTTACAAAAAAAAAAAAAAAGAAATGGAATGTTACATCATGTTTCTGCCTTATGTGAAAAGCCATTGATATGCAGAGGCTGTTGTGATCTTATTTTCACACAAAACAATATTTTTGCATGAAAATAAGACTTTTAGAAAGGTTCTGTGACTATCTTCACATTTATGGCCTTCCAAGGTCACAGCTGTAAAAGACAAAGTGTTGATGCTTTTCGGGGTGCAGAAACGTTTTGCTCTTAGCTTCTGGTGTAAGCAGAAGTACTAGAATGATAATGTGTAGAAAAAAGAAATAAAAGTAAGGTTATAAAACAAGCACTCTCTCAAGAGCAATATTTGATGAATAACCGCATTATTCATTAAATATTACTTTTGTTGGGATGGTTATTTTATTGCTTTACATTTTTATTTTTTTTCTGCCCAGCTTTGTCAGCTTACTTCCACCTACTGCTACCCACAGAATCATGTCATCATGTCATCATGCTGCTGTGTGTGATGCCATCACAGGACAGATGCATGGAAGTCATATGTAATATGCATGCTAAATACTTTTATTTCTTTTTTTTATTTATTAAATTTACTTCTTGGGTTTGCTTTTCAAAAGAGTTTAGAATCACGAGCAGACTCAGTCAAGCAAACTCACTGCCTTTGTTCTTTACTGGGTAAGTCAGAGCTTTTAACTTCTTCTTCTTTCAGCTTTTCCCAGTTAGAGGTCGTCACAGCAGATCACCTGTCTGCTCATTATTGGCAGTGGAGTTTTACAGTGTCGAGCTGCCAGCCCGATGCCCAACCTTCCACAGAAGGCACACACGCACACACACACACACACGCACACACACACACACACACACACACACACACACACACACACACACACACACTTAGGGCCAATTTAGGGTGTCCAATCCCCCTACAGCATGTCTTTGGGATGTGGGAGGAAATCAGAGCACCTAGAGGAAACCCACACGACCACAGGGAGGACATGCAGACTCCGCACAGAAGGCATCCCAGCCGAGGATTGAACCGGAGAACCTCTTGCTGTGAAGTGGCAACGCTAACCACAGCACCACTGTGGCCACCCTAAGTCGGAGCTTTTAACATGATCTTTAAATGCTGCCACAGTCATTCTCATACAAAAGCAAGGTTCAGCACAAGTGCATGGATTCTATAATCTTTCTTCTTTTCCACTGAGTGAACAGAAATGTGGCTTTTCCAAAGCTATGGTACTGCATTTACTATACTTATGCTAACAGATAACTTTCTCAAACAAATAACTGGATAATGTGAGCAAAGGATTATTTGACGGGAATTGTCCATTTAGGTTAAACCAAAGCTGCTGACTTGGTGATCCTCCTTAGACTGCTGCCTGAGCTCTTCTACTATGAGGAGCAGAAGAAGAATTCACTCTGCTGTTCCAAGGTTATTAACAGAACTAATCTTATAGAGCTGCTCACAATCTCTTCTGCTGTTTCTCAGTTTATGTTGGGGTATCCCAGAGTTGTGTGCTGGGTTATGTTTTGTTTACAGCCTTTAGTAACTGTTTAGAAGCTGGCCATATGACATCCTGCCAGCACTTTATGATTGCAAGAGGGCCATCTCGTCAGCTACCAAGACTCCAAGCTGCATCATTGCAACATTTCAGATGACCTTCTAAAGATTGGCTACAAGCTATGTAACAAAGGTTTCTGTTTGAATTTTAAAAAGGCTGAAGCTATGCTCTTTAGAGCATCAGAAAGGCTTGCTAGTACTCCTGAAATGGGTCCCCTTCACATGGTTGACACTTCAGAAAGTCAACTTTCATATGGCCAAGACCATATGATCGACTTTTGAAAAGCCGACTATGGGGAACTGCCATCTCCATACAGTGCGGAATGGGAAAATGTCCCTCTTCCGCACTGTAGTGCGATCTCGGAGTTGGGATATTTAAGTTACGGGGAGTGTGGGGTGCGGAGCCCTCATGGGAGGTGCAGGGAGGCGTAGCCTCCCCTGATAACAGTTTAAGGTAAGTGTTTGTTGTGTTTTATGTGGTCGGCTTTTTGAAAGTCGATCATATGGTCTTGGCCATATGAAAGTCGACTTTCTGAAAAGTCGACCATGTAAAGTAGACCCCCTGAAACTATGTCTTTTCAAGGACACTCCCTGATCTTGCCAAACTATTCAACCACCTTAATGTGTGGCTTTGATTTTTCACGTTTATATTTTCTTAAACTGTGGATTTGTCATGAAATATAATATTATTTTTCTTTAGTTAATTTATTAAAGTATTCTTTCCTGAACCTCCACTGTAAATCGATTATGCCCATTAGGACTATCCTGGTGAACAAAGCAAATACATATAAAATAAATCAAATAAATAATTCTAGTCTGTTGAACAGTATTTTTGGCATTCTCTACTGCTAGAGTTGGCAATGTTGAGTTTGAAATCTATGGCATTATGTTTAAATCTGTTTTAGTTGCGTTAATAGAATGTAAAATTTCCACATCTACTAAAGTTATCATACTGTTATTGGTTATGAAATTGTCTTCACTGAAACATAAACAGAAGCAGCAGAGTTGCAATTTTTGGTTGTATTATAAAATATTATGTTTGTTTAATTGCCTCATTAAAAGGCAGTTTTTAATTTGTTGATAAAAGCCCTTAATTTCAAACCAAAAATATTCAGGCCCTCTAAATACATGTTTCCTAGTTATTTTTGTTGTATAATATGAAAAGTCATTTATTGCACTAAAATTTATAGGTCTGTTGTTATTATACTCACATTTGTCTTCTAATCATGTTTAAAGCTATCTCTAGAGCATGAAACATGACACTCTTGAGCAGGTCCTTACATAGGCTGTTCCAATCTGGGTAATTCAGACTCCTATAAATATGAATTTCTTACTATCAATGTTTACAAGAACTTTAAAATAAGGATCTGCACTAATTAAAGAGATGAAATGGTTTGAGTGATGTTAATATCTAATTATATCTGTGCAAATACAGAGAATTTTCCTTTTTTTAAATCTGTTTAATAACACTTCAAAAGCAGAAGCAGTAAGACAGAAGCCTAAAAGACAAAACAATAAGCAGTTACTGGGATTTGTATTCATGCTAGTGCTGTAAGCCTGGAGAAACCTGCATGTAATTCACAGACAACAATGTAATATGGCTGTAGAGCAGATATTTATATACTGAGGAGGCAGGTGTTCTGCAGTATATATAAATATGGTCCACTCAGCAGGCATACAGGAGATAGCACAATTCAAAGACAGGCATATTGCATACCAAAGCTGTCACGTACTGTCATTACATTACAGTTACTGATGCCCTTGAACAGTGGGTCATAAGCCCCTGTGCTACCAATATAGCATTAGTGCTAGATCAAGCAATTCTGCAGTTGTAGCTGGCCAAGTACAAGCTATATTGCTAATGTACTTTGCTACTAATATGTGTATGGCCTTTACACAAATATACAGTGAAAATTCATATTTAAGGAAAGACAGTTGGCATACATATATACAGAAATATAGGTATGTATATGCACAGATATGTGTATGTTTCATTATGTATTATGTTATACAAACATATCCTGTCCACCTGTATCCTTCTATCACAGTATTGCCTTCTGTGTTTGCATTGTGACATGTAGAGTAGATATGTTGCACCTAGTGTGCTGTGTGTTTCACCTCAGTGGCTTCTTGCTTTATTACTCTGACCAACAGCAGCACATTCAGATCACACGGACTGTGGTCTGTGTGCTATGCATGTTATCCCCCTTCTGATGGGCGCAAAGTGCCCATTAGATCCCCAAGGATACACAGACGTCACTGATCCACAGCTCTCACTTTGCACACAGCTTTCTGACAGAGCAGATTTTCCAACAATACCTAAAGCATCACAGGATAACTTGCTGTGCACCCTTCATATGTACACAGCCTTCTGATATGGTAAACTTCCCAAAAGAGCAGTAGGGCTCACAGGCTGCCTTGCTATGTGTGTGTCACTGTAAACATCCCTTGTCATTGTTGTACACTGCCCTTTACAGATGTAACAATCAGTTCTAAATGGTCAGCTCTGTATCGTAAAAATAAAATAATAAAATAAGCAGTTGTTAAAATAAAATTAAAGTTATTATAAGAAGTTAC
>NC_056743.1:1128359322-1128561822 GCF_019279795.1 Protopterus annectens
AACCTCCACCTCCCCATAGTACTACTGCCAGTGTCACTGTGTCATTGAACTGTGCATGTTGCTATTATCATCAGCCACAGTTTTTCTGTTTATGTCAGCCATGTATTGCCCAATTGTGCTGGACCCTCCATCAGCTGATCCTGTAAAAGAGTGAGTACACATGACATCACTGTCAGCCCAGACAAATGCTCACCATATAACCCCCTTTGACATACATAGTACTGTACAGACAAATACCACTACAACTTATGCTGACATCTGTAACTTGTCATGCAGGTTGTTGTAGTTGCAAACCAGCTGAGTCTTGAAGGTTCACTATGCAGATAGGCCTTGATTAATCTTCCATTTGAACCTGCAGTGGTGTGTACCATAATGTACTCTAGTGGATATTACTAACCTAGTGGTTCCCTTACTCACACACACAGGACTGGTTGGTAGACCAAAAGAATCAATTAATAGAAATATAAAGAAATTGGGCACAAGCCCTTGTGGTAAATGTTCTATTTGTCACCATATAGTACCTACATTTGATAAAATTAATGGGAAAAAATTGAAACACGGGACTGCTCTTCCTGTACCACAAAGGGAATAATTTATGCAATAAAATGTTCTTGTAATTATTTTTACATTGGTGAAACTAAAAGAAGTTTGAGTGAAAGGATAAAAGAACATGTTAGGGACATAAAAATAATAAAATAATAAGCCCTGTAGCACATCATTTTAATACAGTACGTATGGGAAACATTGACAGTTTGGAAGTAACAGTTTTGGAACATATTTCTTTATATTTTGCTGGTAATGATCTATTGAAATATTTATTAAGAAAAAAGGAATCCATTTTCATTATTAAATATAATACTATGCAGCCCTATGGGATAAATAAAGAATGTCATTGGCAGAGCTTTATTTAACTTCTGTTTTAGCTTTAAGGAATGTATATTCTGCCTTAAATGATTTTATTGATTGACTAATTGAAGTTGATTATGTTATAAATAGGCATGCTGTGAGCTTTGCATTTTACTCTGTAAAGGCTGTTACGGCCAAGGCGCTAGGAGATTTTATGATGAAACTTTCATTGTTTAGTTTGCTGTGGAATTCGCTGTGGAATTAAACAGATTTTACTCAAGAAGAAGGTGTCACTGGTTTATTGAGACGTGGTATATAACATTCATGTTACTACCTGCTATACTTGTAATTGTATGTCTAAACCACTATGCTTATGTAAATATCTTACACAATCATATGTTATTATCTGCTATATTTTTATAACTGAATGTGTAAACCACAATGCTCATGTAAATATCTTATTTATAGTATGTTAGCAATTGTTCTGGAGCTTTTCTCTCCAGGCCTCCACTGAAAATGGACAGCTCTGGCCAGTTGGACCTCCCCAGTAAACAAAGTTAAATAAAATAAATAAATAAATGTTGCATGCCTTTTTCTTTGCTTAGAGTATCAGATCAGTAATTCTTTGTCACATCTGTTGTAGAGACTTTTTATGGTCACCCACAACATTCACATCCTGGACCAGTCCTTGCTAAATCTGATCATCATAATACTTATGTGCAGCACCTTTATCTATGTTTACAATGAGATGATAGGCTTTAGTGAAATTCCTCTATTCCAAAGTTGCATGGTTGTAGGCAGTGTTTCTCTAAATGGCACCAGTGTGTTATATTGTACTAATGGGGAGCAGTTATCATGGCAGCTGTGTTAATGATGCCAGCTGTGCCACTGCTGGAGAATCACTGCTAGTGCACATTGAATTACTCAGACATATCTGCACAAGCAGTGAACATAAGCACACAAACTGTGTGCCTGTGCATACATGTGTATGCACCTAGCACTGTGGTGCAAGGCTAGATCAGACAATGTATGATTCACAAATGTACATTTGTTCACAAGGATCTGCCATATGGCTGCTTGAGTGGATTTACCAAATAATCATGGCTGTCTCAACAACTGGGAAAAGAAAGGCACCTGCATGGTGTGACAGGCACAGCAGAATGTTCTTGTTCATGCTATATGAAGACTTTAAGGAGTGTCTTCTAGACCAAATATTGGCCAATTGAAGAAGGTGGATTCCTGGTATGAACTGGGACAGTTTCTGATTGATGCTACTGCAATCATTCATACTGAGAAGCAGTTCTGTCATCAATATGATGACCTGAGGTGACACCACTCTGACTTGCTTTGACACTTGGAGGTAGAGGTTTGGGATAGTGAAAAGTAGATGTTCTGTAAGCATAGATTTTGGGGTAAAGTGCCATTGTTTTGAATAAAGTATTATTAACAGTGAATGCTTTTTTCTTCAGCTGCTGAGGAGTATCAGCTAAACATAGTTGGGTGCCACAGAAGGTAGAAGTGCCTGTCCTGCTAATATGGTTTGTATGGCACCTGTGAAAGTGTACTGTATTTCTGTGATTGTGTTTGTGGAATATGTGTGCAACATTTTTTCAATTGTGTCATCCTTCTGTAGGTCTAGTTCTGGAGATGAGGAGAGGCCATGTTTACCTAGGACTCTGCCATCTGCTTCCTCCTTTTTAATTTCTCCAAGTCTTTTGGGTTTCTAATGCCATGACAGGAATTAACCCCATTCCTAAGTTAAAGTATGATTAAAGTTCATAAAATTAGTATTGTTTCAAACTTTGATATGCTCTTAGCACTTGCAAAGTGCCCAGTATTGACTCATTCTGCATTTCATACGGAGTTACATGTATTGGTAACATATAATCTTTTTTTTATGAGACCCATTGCTCCTACTACTATTGGAACTGTCTGGGTATCCTTCTTACACATTTTCCCTCATTTCGGCCTGCAAATCTTGCTATTTTATGACTTTGTGTCTCTGTATATAAAACACGGCAGTCATTGGGTGTAGCAGTTTCAATGATCAATGCTACTTTTGTCCTCATTTCATGGACTACTATATCTGGTTTTCTCACATCTATTTTTGAACTATTAGTAACAAGTGATCCCATGTGATATAAATTTTATCATTTTCTATAATTTTTTTTGGCTCATGTTTCCAATGTTTTTCAGCTACTTCAATATAATAATGCTTGCAAACTCCCCAGTGCAACAATCTTGCCACATTATTATGCCTTTCAGTATACAGTAATTGTGCCATTAGTGTGTCACAACAAGCAACTGTTTCCAATTCTGTTTTACAAAACCTACATTTGTCTGTTTCTCCCTCATGTTCAATGAACTTTGTAAACCAACATGTGCGTGTCCGTTGTCTTGGGCCGCCAATATTAACCTTTCATCTTTTAGCTTAAATTCACCTCTCCTTAACCATTCCTGCATTTGATCCTGATTAACATGAGGTTGTTCCAAGAGTTTTCTGTAGTCACAACTATATTCATGCATTTTCCACATTTCTTGCCTTCTCATCTGATCATTCACCTTATATTTTTTCTTTTGTTTTTTGGCACATTCATTTGCTGCCTGATTTTTATCTACTGATTTGATTTCCTTACCCACTTGACTCCTATATGCTTCTGCTAAACTAAGCAGGGAGGTCATCTTAAACTTATTTTCCTTATGTTTTAAAACTTTCACTACATTAGGGTCTTGTGAGGTCAGCAGATATTTATGCAGTCCTACAATTGCAAATCAATTACATGTAATCAGTTTCGAGGAGGCCCATACCTCCTTCAGTACAGGGAATATATAGTCTTGGTATGCACTGATTTTTATAAATCATTTGATGAACAAGAAGCATCCTTCTTGTTTTCCTGCATAAGCAATCCAACACCTTTTGGCGCCAGCCAATCACTCCAAAATTGTAAGTTATGACAAGAAAAGCAAATTATTTATAGCTTGAACTTTGTTCCTATATGTCAGAGCTGTTTTCACTATTAAATTTAGTCTTCTAAAATATTCCTTACCAAGTTATATTTGCATTTGTTCATGTTTTATTGTTGATCCTTCAACAATTCCCAAATATTTATACAGTCCCTCTTACTTAAGTTCTTTTATATCACATTCCTGTCCCAAACTGATGTTTTCTTGGTGCTGCAGCTTTCCTGCTTTACAGGTTGTTTTCCACATTAATCAAGACCAAATGACATTCTTATATCATCTGAAAAAGTTTTGACCACTTGCAGTTGTGCTTTCATTTCCTCATCTGATTAGCTAATCATCCACAAAAAGAAGATGAGAAGACTTTGTTGTTTTCTGGGAGCCAATTGTAGCCATGGCCTAATCTGCTAAGTAAACAGCTTAATGTGTTAAGGGCAAGACAAAAAAGCAACTGTGACAGAAAGTCACCCTGGAATATCCCACTCTGAATGTTTATCCCTGGAATAATAATTTGTCCTTTATCATGGCTTAACTGTAAACTGGTTTACCACTCTTTCATGGTTACTGTAATGTAATTGTTCAGTGTAGGGTATATCTTATACATTTTTAAGCACTCTTTTATCTATGAATGTGGGATACTGTCAAATGTTTTTTTATAGTCTATCCATGCCAGACATAGAGTTTTCCCCTTTTCACAGTTCTCCATTATGACTTTATTTAACAACAAATGATCCTTTGTAACATATGACTTTCTTTTGTTATCCTTTTGGTCTATTGCCATGATTTAATTTTTCTCTAAATGACTACAAACTCTGTCAGCATCAGTTCCAGTTATAATTTATATGTTGTCGGAAGGCAAGTTATTGGTCTATAATTTTTAGGATAGCTTGCAGGTTCACTCTTAAATAGGAGTATTGTTTTTCTGTTGTTAACCAGGTTGGTGTCTGTTCAGGGTATGCATATAAATTGTTCTTACTCATGGCTAAATCTTCATGTAAAGATGTTAATACTTTTAGCCAGAAGCTAGAGTTTTCTGCTAAATGACTATAAACTCTATCAGCATCAGTTCGAGTGTATAGTTTATATGTCGTCGGAAGGCAAGTTATTGTTTTTCCTGTTGTTAACCAGGTTGGTGTCTGTTTGGGGTGTGCATATAAATAGTTTTGACTCATGGCTAAATCTTCATGTAAAGATGTTAATACTTTTAGCCAGAAGTTAGGTATTGCAATTTGCACCTGGGCCTGCGGTTTTCAATTTATGAGCTTTTCTTAATTTTGTTTCAATTTCTCTGGCTGTTACTTCACCCCATTTCATATCCTGTTCATTTGAACTTCTTATTCTTTCTTTTGCTTTTTCCATCTGTTCAACATCTTTGTTATGTTCCATAGGCTATCCAGAGATATTTCTCCAAAATGTATCTATGTCTTCATTTTTTTGGTGGTGATTCAGTTCCTTTCACCTTGTCTCCCAATTCTCTATAAAACTTTTATAGGTCAGATTGTTTATTTTGTGCTTTTCCTTTATTGTTATCTGCATATCTTCTAAGTTTTTCTGCCTGTGATGATTATTTTAGTTATTATTTCAATAGTGCATGATAGATCTTGATCTGTTATGATATTGCACATTACTTTTATCACAGCTATCTTTCTGAGTATTTTTGTTGATCTGTTTCCTCTTCTGTATTCTTCTAACAGTGACTCTTCTTGTCTTAATTGCTGTATAGTTTTTTCTATTTGATACTTTCATGATGGCATTTAATTTCTCCTCTTACTTTCCCTTACTGTCCTGTGTTTTTTTGGTAAGACTTAATCTATTATTAATTTAGCTGCACAGTAATATAACCTGTTTACCTCTGTTATATAGCATGAATTTCTATAAACAGACCTAATTACTGTGTTCATTTGTTTTATCAAGCTTCTAACTTTTGGGATTTTGGGGTTTTATTGACTATTTGTAGTTTATTTCTTTCATTGATATTAACATGTCTGTCAATCTCTATTAAATCAAGCTCTTAGATCATTTTTTTTTCTAAACTGAGGGCACATTCTTTGTTCTCCATTTCCTGTGGGCATTCTACGAAAGTTCTAGAGCATCTTCCTGTACCACATTCCCTTCAGTTTCATCCTTTGTCATCTGTTGCTCCTTCATATGAAAACTCACTGGCCTATCACTTCACAACATTGACTGTGTCAGAGTTGCCACAGTTTCTTGTTCCTTCCCTTGTTGTGCAACTCCAACTGAACTTTTGTACTGGTTGCCTATGGAAGGCTCCATAGTATCTTCATATAGCAACTGACCAGATGTTTCCCACTCCACTGGTTTCTCCTTAATTTGGGGATCCATTGCTCTATCCTGCTGTGATGTTATCAGAGTTAGATTCTCTACACTAAATCCTGCGCTTTCCAGGTAATCCATAATCTCAGTTTTTATTTCTTTTAACTTCTCCATTACTAATCCTCTTTTCTACTTTTCCTCTTTGTTTTCTTACTTTTTGTGTTGTAAAATTTTCCATATCTGGATGCCTTTGTCTGTATTTCTCTTCAAATATCTTTAGTGTTTCTCTTTTGTATTGATTAGTTTGCTTACTCCTTTGCATACATAATGCACCATAGCAAATCTCTTTTTCTTTCCCATGTCCATATTTCTTCTTCAGATGGTTCTTACTTCTCCTGTTTCATCTTACTTGGGGGACTCGTTGTTCTATTATGCTGTGATATAACCTGTGTTAGACTTTCCAGACTAAATCCTTCACTTTGCTGGTATTCCATAACTTCAGCTTCTATTTGTCTTAACTGCTTTACTAATCTTCTGTTCTACTTTTCTGTTTGTGGTCTTATTTTTGGTATTGTGAAATTTTCCATATCTGGATTCCTTTGTCTGTATTTCTCTTCAAATATCTTTGGGGCTGCTTTTTTGTATTGACTAATTTGGCCTTCTCCTTTGAGTAAATATTGCACCATATCAGATCTCACTTTCTTTCCCATGTCCATATTTCCTTTTTATACCTTTCAATAATCTCTGGACTTTGTTCTTTATATTTTTGCACTTCCTCAGTCACTTCTTTATTCAAATGGCCCAAGGTTTCTTGGTCTTTATAATGTTTTTCGTAAATGTGTTGTATTAATGAACATGAATTTGCATTTGAAGCTTTTGACAATTTTTCTTGTGCAAGTATTTTTTTTTCCTCTAATTTTCTCTCTTAATCTTTTTGCATAATTTATCTCTGAAAATTCTGGGCTTCTTGCACATTAGTAACAATACATAATTTCTTTCTTATCATCAATAGTACAGTCAATTATCTTTATGGCTCTTTTTTGGCATATCAGGTTTTGTGTTTTTCTGGACTACTACTTCCTTCTACAACAGGGGGCTATCTTCCCGCTGAGCCTGGCCTAGCCCCATTGTAAGAATGTTTTCATGTCTTGAGGATTCTACACTGTCATTTTTTCCAGTCTTGGCACCAGTGTGCCTACCAGGACTGAGTACTTTTTATCATGAGACTTGTTCACCCAGCTATTTTAATTTACTTCTGCCCATGACACAGTGTCATCTTGGTGAGATTTTGTGAAAAACATGGTCCACCTCATGAATGTACTCACCAACACTTGCGGATGAATTCAGTTCCAGAAGTACTACTCTCCTTTGCTTGCTGATTCATCATCTCTCCATTCAAACCTTGAGGGGACGGCGTAGTTACCTAGGTAACTGCTATCTGTTTCATTGGTTTGCTAGTGTATGCCAAGTCTGCTTCTCAACAGGGAAGGGTACATAAAAGGTAATTGATACCTGCTGAGTTTCCATCACAGGACGTATTGGTAAAGACTCTTGTCCTGAAGGTGAGCTGGAGAAGTCTGTAGTGGTCTGCCATTATTACTTACAAACTCTGGTCACTGCTGAGTTGTACAGGCAACTGAATGCCCACATCAGCAACATGGAACACCTTCTGGCATAACTGATAGAGTCATGTGTCTGACAGTTTCTATTCCACTGGGCCTCCAGGGAAGCAACCAGCCCATAACATTAGCCACCTTTGTGAGTTTTGCATGGGTTTGTTGCCATTTGACTCATCTTGGCTTCCAGCCATGACAGAAACTCACCCTGTCCCCTTTCTGGTATGTTTTCTTCCTTAAGTGTTATCCCTAGCTCCTTCTTTACTGTCTAACTATCCCCAACTCTAACTGTCCATCCTATGTATATATGTTTTTATACACTGATGTTCCCACCTTTTGTGAACAGTGACCTTGTCTTTGACTATGCTCAATATTTGTCTGACCCTGCTACAGCCATTAATCAATGCCCTTCCCCTTACACATCATTTGTAAAATTTAGAAAAGGGGCTTTGCCCCCACAAAAATGTCCTTCCTTCCTTCTCATCTTACACACCTTATAGTTATGCTTCTGTTTTTACCTCTGCTTACTCTTCTTGTCTCTTCTCCTTTCCTGTCTACCCCATTTCTTCTGTATTTATATGCTGCCCAGCATTGTAGCCATGCTGTGACACACCCATACTGCTCAGTTTATGACTACTATACACAGCTGTGCTGCCTATCATGTATCAGCCTGGCACTAGCTGCAGCTGTACTTCACTGCTCAGTAAGTGACAGCATGTTTAGCTGTGATATGTGATATGTCAGCCATGCTTGCTGCTGTTGCACTGCTCCTGTTGTACAGTAACATAGAGCTGTTTATCCCACTACCACTGAGCCTGCATTTTCTTATGCTGTCCTTTGCTCAGGATGTAGATGATACCCACTGCTATATTTCTAATTGGCTCTGAGGTGCTTCAGAAAATGACCTTCTTAAATATTACACTACACAGGTGTATATGCACAGTGCTTGCTACAGAGCCTAGATATTGGCATTTTGACTGTTCAGTTAACTGTCATATTAATAAACAACTACTGTTGCAGGTAAAATATCAAGCTGTTAGACATTTTCTTCCATACATTTCTGTCTATAGTTATGAAGACATTGGATTAGCATTTTGCATGTGTATTCCATCATGTCATCTGTAGCCAATATGATAATAAATCCTGAGGAAACTTATCTAAATGTGTGGATCTAAATGTGTACACCAGCTGGAAGATCAGAAGTAATGAAATCCAGTTACTTGTTTATCAGGAAGAAAGAAAGCAAAACAGAAATACCATTACATCCCTCCCACAATGTAATGAAACTCAAGGTACCTAATATAACATGTAAAGTTTTCCTTTTTGGTATCTAGTCCTCCCTACTTGTCCTTAATATTTCTATGACCAAATCTCACTGTGTCCAGTGTCAACGAGGTCCTTAATGTTTAGACGTGACACTGCTGCTCCAGCAGCATACAGATGTGGTGTAGCATGAGCTAGTGACATTCCTCTTTTCACATTTCCTACTAAAACTCCATCACATACTGCCTTTCCATGGCTGTAAATCACTGATGCCAAAGAATGTGTACTAAGGCCTTCCCTAGATATAATTTATTTTCCACAGCAACCTGGTTTTGCTTTAGAAAGCATTTATTTCTGAACATCATGCCTCTAAACTATCCAGATTTTCACAGAATATCTGCATTTTTGTTTCATATTTGTTGTCTGTTCCTTAAAATTTGTGTTTTTCTGGCAAATCCTTGATGACTGAATTCATTAAATAATGACAAACATTTGAGTTTCAGATTTCACATCCTTTTAGAAAATGCATGCTAAAGGAAGCCCTGTTGATACTATCAACTTTCTGTATTTATACGACCAATATTTAAAAACTGTCCCTATTTTTGTGCCTTTGTCCCCAATTATTTTCAGCTCCCTCCATATTTCTTGTGCTAAGAGGGTGGTAGGTATGAATATATTAAGGTAGATAATATTGCAGCTGCCATAAAGTGCAATTGCTCATGCATAAAGTTTGAGGGCAACTACTGAATATCCATTGGTAATGTATTTACTTTAGGACAACTGTTAATTATGTGAGCCCATTTATTTCTAGTGCTGTCTAGACAATGTAGAAACAAAAATAACCAGCTCAAATAACACAAGGAGTAAAATGCAAATCAATTTTTTTTAAATACAATACTAGCTACTAAACAGCTTTCAGAGAAACACTTCATCAGATGATATAATGAAGTTTAATAAGCATCAGTCTATATATTTCCTCAAAAGTCACAAGTTGTCAAAGACTCATGTTCATTGGTGGAAATTTCACTACATAACTTTTAGTACAGATTTAATACTGTTCATTCCACTTAAACCAGCATATGTATCCACTCCCATTCCAATTATCTACTGATAGTCTGTATTCCGAGTCCTAGCAACTATATCATTACCCCTGCAGTTCTCTAAAATTACTTGTAAAACCATGAACTGAAACTCATGTGTATCATCTGTTTCATTTATGTGTTTGAGCAATGCATTCATTTTTACCTTTCTCTTAATGTCATACATGAGATCACACATAAGTTCTTTTAATTTTCTAATCGACATTTCAACATAAAATGCAGACCATTTCAAGCACTTGGCTAAATAAACTGTTATTACAAGTGTCACAGTCTGCATAGGTCCTAAATGAAAATTCCTTGAAACCAATGGGGTGCAAAATGTATTCCCTTTCATTAAGTCCTTGCAAAAATTGCATTGGGTACAAGCATAAGTCTCTCTCATCTGACTACTCCTATTTGAAATAAGAGAGTGCTGAGCCTTATAACACAAAAACTGTTTCAAATTTCATGATCTCTTATATCCAAACAGTGGTCACATAGGTAAAATTTCTGTAATATTTTCAACACCAGTTAGAATATGGTAATACTTATTAATCACACCATATAAAAATGTGTATGCCTATTATGGACTAATATAACTTTCAGTTGATTGTACATTAGCAGATATGGATAATTTTATTAATTATTTAATAGGAACCACTGATTTTGTGAGGTTTAAAAAGAGTTGCTAACATGATAAAATTGATTTTTAGATGTAGATTTGGAAAGAATGGATGATGGAAGCATTAATGCAATGGTTTACAACACGGACGTAAATAAATACTCATATATGAGAAAAAAGCAGTCATTCCCTTTTTGTGTTTTACAACATAGCTAGTAGTCAGATGCTATAAATAGAGATATTAAATAATAATAAGGAGAACTTAAATAGACAATTATCATTTCTCATGGACAATCATTTAAAGAGGTGCATTGACAAACAAATGTTAGCTGCCCAGAAATAACTGGTTATGTCAGAATATGAAACTACAGCTAAACCAGTATTTTTAGAGGGTTATGTAAAGAGTAATGTTGATATTAATCACACCATATATGATCAAAGTGCATCGAGAGTCATATTAACCCACAATGGACAAACATGATTTTTACATCATGTGATTGCGAAATATTACCATATTCTGACTGGTGTTGAAAATCTTACGGAAATTTTATTTATACAACTGCTGTTTGGGTATAAGAGATTATGAAATTCAAAACAGGTTTTATGTGGTAAGGATCGGCAGTATCTTATTTCAAATAGGAGTAGTCAGAGGAAGGGGACTTATCCCTGTACTAAAAGCAGTTTCTGTAAGTACATAATGAAAAGGAAAAAATTTGTGCACCATATTAGTCAGAAGGAATTTTCATTTATGACCTATGCAGACTGTGACACGTTTAATATACTTTATTTGACTAGGTGCTTGAAATGCTCTGCATTTTATGTTGGAAAGAACAATAGAAACTTAAAAGAAAGTTTATGTCTGATATTAGGAGAAAGGTAAAAATGAATGCAATGTTCAAACACATAAATGAAACAGATTATATACATGAATTTCAGTTCATGGTTTTACAATTAACTTTAAAAATAGAAGGGGTGGTGATATGGTTGGTAGGAATCAGAATACAGAATATTGCTGGATCACTAGAATGATACATATCCTGGTTTAAATGGAGTGAACATTATTGCACCTAAATTAAAAGTTATGCAATGAAATTTCCGCTAATGAACAGAAGTCTTTGACAGCATGTAACTTTTGAAGAACTATGCAGACTGTTGCTTCTTAAACTTTATTATATTACCTGATCATACATTTATGTGAAGGTTGTTTAATGGCTATTGTTCTTTTAATAAATTGATTTGGATTTTACTCCTTCTCTTACTTGAGCTGGTTATTTTTGTTTTTATATTGTTTTGGTTTAATCAGCTCATTTCATCTGCTTGAGGTGAATAGTTGCTTGTTTTTACTGCTATCTAGAGAATATCAACATCTATGGTCATTGCTGGAAATGTATCTTATAGTAATGCAAACATGTATACATCTGTATGACGCATTTGCTGTTCCAAAGTTCTGAGACCAGCATGCAAGCATGTATTACACTCATGTCAATAATTCACTTCTTTGCACTTCTGCAACATACATATTCAGATGTTGTCTCCACTTCTCCCCAGTTTACTTGCTAACTGCTATCATGCTAGATGCTGAATGAAGCCCTTATCTTGTCTTTACAGTAATGTTGTAGTTGAGGTTAGAAGGTGATGAAACTCTTTAGAAAGTTACACTTTCAGAAAATTTTATACCTGGAGATATAAATAGACAAAGGGTAATGTGGTGTCCTTAATGAGCATTTTTTAAAACAGAGGGAGTTATCTTAATTATAGATCTCTGTGCATTTGTTGATTATTTTGACAATGCTACAATATGACTGAAAGGTATGGTCAACAAAAACTTATGAAGTGAAGAATTGCAGTACCTTCTTATTTAGAAATGAACTGTTATTAGTGAACTGAGCAGTTCCTAGAGTTGATGACTTCCTCAAAGTTATGTGACCATGGAGTCAGTATATATAGTTTAAGAAGTTATACATGGAGAGGTGTATGGTGGCATAACCACTCAACAAAAATTTGTGGTGTTGCATTCATTTTCACTGTTTTTTTCTGCAGTATTCTTAGCAGTAATGAGTTAATATGTTTCTTTATGTTTTTAGGATTCTGTGCATTTGTAGTGATGGAAAGTAATTTGTCACAGCTTTTGCATTAACTTTTCAAATTTACTGGGATGCTTTCAACTGGGCATCAGTTTTGCAAAATGAATCTGGTGCTTTATCTACCTGTTGGAAAAACGTTATCATGTCATCATTTAATACTTTGCTCTCAAATGATGTGACTCCTTTTCAAATCATGTGATAAAAGTTTGTGTTATATCTCAGGAGTAGTAAATTCTGCTCTAGTGAGTATTGAAATTATAGAAACATGTTTTCAAACAGATCTGTTTTTTTCAGAGACTACTGTTGTGTTCTGAGCCAAGTGTTGGGAAGGACACTCAAAGACAGCATTATGACATTTTGCAATAATGGGATTGTGTATATCTTCTGAGTACCATTTGTGAGGGTATGGATGTACACTTTCTTCGGGTTTAGCTGTGTATTGTGGTGTAGCTACCTGTGTGAAAGCTAGCAAAGATGTAGTTCCATAGCTTGTTGCTGGATTTACAAACTTATCTTATTTTCCATGACCCTGTAAAGGATAAAACAGATTAATAGAAAATAGATTGATGCCTCACACCCTCTGCCATCCAGGGACAAGGGACCATTTTTGTCCTTGTTCTCTGAGGTGGTCAAATGAATCATAGTAGCCTTGTTAGCTCAGGAAGTGGCATTAGTATTGCTTATAATAAATATAACAAATGGGGTATACTTGTTATTTTTGATAGCAATATAAAATATTTAAAAAAGAAGTGCTAAGGGTTTCCCCTATGTGCAGGAAGACTGCTGCCTTCTGATGCCATTTATCATAACCTGAGATTGCATGGCTCTAATGCTGTCAGAGAGCGCTATCACAGGGGTTGAGCTGTGACTATTCCAGCAGAATGTTTACATATAAGCCAATTATCATAACCTGAGATTGCATGACTCTAATGCTAACATAAAGCACTATCATGGGGGTGTATATTTAAACATCAAACGCTGAAAAGTACGAATACCAAAACCTCAAACTTGAAAGATCGAAGACTGAAAATATCGAAGCCGCAGAACATTGAATTCTTTCCCAGGGAAAGAATTTGGTGGGCCATTTCCATGGGTTTGCTATTTCCTCCACTGTGGTGCAATCTCAAAGTTGGTATATTTAAGTAGGGGGGTGTGGAGGGGCGAGCCCCCCACATTTGAAATAGTTTGTAGTGTTTGTGTGTTTTGCGTTTTGTACTGGAACAGCGATTTTTTTTCCCAGGGAAAAACATTGCTGTTCTCAGTCTTTAAGGTTTTCAGCTTTCGTGGTTTTGGGTTCAATGTTGTAATATTCGAAGTTCTGATACTTCGATGTTATGATATAGACCCCTATCATGCTATCACATGGGATGTGCAGTGACTGTTCCAGTAGAATGTATACATATAAGCCATTTTATCGTAAGCTGAGACTGCATGGATGTAATGCTCCCAAAAGTGCTATCACAGGGGTTGTGCTGTGACTGTTCCAGCAGGATTGTATACATATAAGCCATTTATCATAACCTGAGATTGCATAGCTCTAATGGTATCACAAAGTGCTATCTCAGGTATTGCTCTGTATTAGCCATTTTATCATAACCTGAGATTGCATGGCTCTAATGGTATCAGAAAGTGCTATTAGATGGGTTGCACTGTGACTTTTCCAGCAGAATGTATACATATAAGCTCTGGCTTGGCAAGGCTGACAGCTAACCACTGGGACCTGTATTTGTGTCACATTAAGCTTAAAACCCCAAACACCTAAGAAGGTGCTAAAATGTGTTAAAAACAGTGGAGAGTGTTACTGGACATAGTGAGCTTAAACATGATAACATCCTCATTGAACATTATGCTGTTTGTGTCCTTCTTAAAGCTCATTTATATTTATATTTTTCATATTGCTACATTCTGTGCTCATTAAGGAATCTGAATACTAAATGTGAAAGGGACACCAGTAACTACTTCCCTTAACTATAAGTACACCTTGAAATAAAACAATCTAATTTAATCACTGTTTCTGATCAGTTGCATATATTTGCTAACATTTGCATGAAAGGGTTGGATTCTATAAATACTGTCGTACCGGAAATATTCCAGCCCTTTAGAGTAAATCAAAGGCTTTCTTCGCAACTTGGCTCAGTACAATCCTTTAAGACTGTCATCGTGGACTAAATCTACTAAAGGAGAAACTTTGTGTATGCTGTTTAAAACTCTTCTGGTTTGAATGAGATTATGATGGCTTGGATTAATTATATCCTTTTCTCAATTTTTTTAAACAGTTTCTCCATTTAGATATGAATTCCTGCAGTCATTGTTCTGAAACATGATGAGTTTGTAAGCAGTGCAGTCTAAGATGGGCTTGCCTGATCTGAATATTGTACAACTGACTAGCTGCTTCCAGGTAAGGAGGGGGGGGGGGTCTTTCCATCCGTCCAAATGAACTTACTGAGGCCATGTTTGCTTGGTGCTCTGGACAACCTTTGGTGTATAATGTTAAAGGTATTCTGTCTGTAGCTTGGACCTTATTTGGCTTCATGGATGAGATATCCACTTTAAATGTAGGTTTCAGGAATTTATGGTAGTCTGGTACTGTTTAGGTTTGGGAACATTTGCCTGTCTCATACAGGATGCTAAGGTTACTGCACTGTGCACAAGATGAACTATGAAATGTCTCGGATATCTGTCTTCTAACTCCTACTGTCTGCCAATGTTCGTATGTGTGATGATACTTAACATACTTTGAGTTCTGTTTAGCTTGTGCTTAAGGGTAACTTACACAACATTGTTGGTATCAGGGTTCACCATTTGGATCACGGTGTCTCTAAAAGGAGGGAGTTATCATAGATGTCCCTGCATTTGTTGATTATCTGCAACATTTTTGTGGAGTTCACCTACATGAGCTGTGGTTTGACAGAAAGAACATATATTTATTAGAGTTATTAATGGGATAAATGAGCTAATCTTTTCTGCACCTTTTTGACAGACAGCTCAAGCCACAAATTGTATGTGTGCATGTAAATAGTCGCACACACACACAGACACAAACACACACACACACGCACACACGCACACACACACACACACACACACACACACACACACACACACACACACACACACACACACACACACACACACACACACTATGCAACAAGAATTTGCAGTTGTGTCATTCAGTCTTTGCTGTTACAAAAAGTTGCAAAATCATTTCTTCTACATGGCTTGTTAATTAATCTACCAAATTTTGGTACTTTAATTCTCTAGTAGAAGTTGAGGTTAAAGTCATACAACAGTCATATCTCGTATACTATCATCATCTAGAGGTATAGTGTCTTCCTTTCTTTTCAGCAAAGTATTGGCTAATGCTTTGTCATAATCAAGGTAAATGTCCAGCTCAGAAACTGTCTGTCTTGAGACTGTGACATGCTTTGTCTAGAACTGTGTCTCATTTGCGATTCTTTAGACACATTATTATACTGAAATGAGAATACTTGGGGTCTGTATGGATGCCTTCAGTTAAATACTATCCCAGAACATCCTTTGTTTCAGTAGTGTAGGACCTCATTGTATTTGCTTGATCAATCACAATAGCCTTCTGTTGTTCGAAGTGTTTATCGACTGGATTCTGCATTCTCACTATCTCCCCAGGCCTCATGACAGTGTTTTATTGGATCTGTAGTAGTACAACTTTTGTGTTTGTTGAGATTTTTTCCAGGCTGACTGTACAAATTTAGCATTTTGTCTACCTAAAGTACAACAGATGAGGTAGGTAACTACCTTCATTACCTTTCCAGTTACAGATGGAAAGGTGATAGCCTTATTGGTTACAATGAAGTGTATCTGTGCTTAAGCAGGTAACAGTCTTGTTTGGAGCTAACTGTACTTTTCTTCATGATATTTTCTACAGTCTCCAACTTTCAACATGCCTGTTATGCTGTGGATACCTTTGTGAAGAGGTAATTTTAATGAATTTCCCATTATTATGAAAATGCACAAAATTCTTGACCGACAAACTGCGATATATTGTCAAAGATAAAAATGTCAGGAATATCACAATGAGAAAAATGAATTTCTTCTCTATAATTAATTGTGAATATGTAGCTCTTAGTTTGATGACATCAGGATATTCTGAATGATAATTAATACAGATGAGGTACTGAATGTTCCTGAACTGTAACATACTAGCAGCTACTTGGCTTCCTAGTCTGTCTGGTATTTCATGAGGTGTCATCGTGTCTTTGGTGTTGCTTTTATGAAACGCTGCAGATTTGCCATTTTTTTTTTTTTATTTTTGCTATAAGTTCTGTTTGGCAAGACATACTGGGCCAACGCATTATGCTACATGTCCTTTCTTTACACTTGAGAATACACATCTGTGCTTTATGTATTCTTTCCAACATTTGGTTACATTGTTGATTCGGAGTAATCTAGCTGTTAGATTTGAGCAACAGTCCTGACTTGTGAACTTTATCTTGGAACGTGTAGACATTTTGAACTGGTAATGGAACTTTTCCTTTACTTCTAACCCTCTTGTTAGTATCATACACGTTTCTAGGATGTGGGAGGAAAGTGAAGTAAACAGACAGAACTCACATATATAAAAATATCATACAGAAACTAACTGAAGTGAATATCAGACCCTGCAGCTATGAAGCAGAAAAAAATCATCACTGAACTGTCATACTGTCCTGATGTAGTCCTAAAGAGGTCATCATTCTTCATTCTACTTATATTTATGGATTTTTTTTGCTTACTTACATACTTTTATCTTGGATAATGGCCAATTTCAAAGTAAGAAGTTGGGGGGTTGGTATAAAAGTTAAGGTGTTAACCTCACAGTCACAAGGTACACGGTTTAATTCTCACATTTGAAAAGGAAATTGTCTAGACTTAAAATAGCCCACAATGGCAGCTAGGCTATTACAAACCTATAAAGGTACATGACACATGCACAACATTCATTTAACTACGTTTCCAAGAGTTGTCTCAGACATTGTGAAGGTTCATTCAGTCATATTCTGTGAATGTATGCATGAAGCTGTAAGCTTTGTAAAGGAAACACCACTTCACAGTCTTGCTAACTAAATGCATGAACCTTAGCACTACTACAAATAATGATAGAAAAAAATATTTTTGCAAGTGGGGCCATGCTCTCTGCATCCACCGCAACCCTGGCAACTGCAGTACTTTGCAGACAGATGGAATATCTAATATTCCAGCAAAACCAATTGCATCCTTTACTCTGAGGTAATATATATATAATTAGTGGGGTGTGATTGCACAGTTCCCCATTGAGAGGTGTGGGACGTAGGCTTGCATTTCTCTAACTTTCATTTAAAATGTTCAGTTAAAGAATATTTTGTTTCCATATTACATTCTTTGTGTACCCTTGCTTTCTATATGCAGGCAGGCAGTGTTATTGCTTGTATCAGGAACAATAACTTGGCTTGTAGCAGGAGTTTTCAAATAAGTGAACAGGTCTGTATAACAGGACACATTTGGCCTGATTCTAAAAGACTTACTCTCAGTGTAAGCCTGCTTTATAGATTGGCCTCACACCAGAGTCACTTATACCGAGAGCAAGTCTTTTGGAAACTGGCCCAGTAAGTGCTATTGTTATAAATCTTATCCAAAGGGACAGAGTTTGGTGGCTTTAAACTTGCAGTCAATTAAACTTGAATATGGGTTTCAGCTAACAACTTCACAAAGCCTGTGGCATTGTACTCCCATCACGTTCTGTTTAGTTCTTAATCTTTAAATGTTTAGTGAAAGGCAACTTTAATTTATTTTCAGAAATATTAGTTTTGTACAGCTGTCATATAAATTTACACATTGGCTATCCCACTTTATGTTTTACAATTATAATTAAACACATATTGACTACTTCAGTGTCTTTCTCTCCTTTATACTTAAATGCCTGTATGATAGTCCAAAGTTTATTGCTCACAATAATGCAGTTTGTGATGGGTTATGGTGGGATTTACTCCTGACTGGCAAAGTTTGGTACACTTTAGACAGGATGGAATAAATTTTTCCAACACCCAACTACGGGCAATAAATTATTGTGATTATAACATGAGATATACAATGCACTATTGTTTTCCTTTTTACAAGCATGTGTGCTTTTGAAAAAAAATAATAATAATAGGTTCATAGGTTCATAGCTGTTTACTAGGCTAACAACCACAAGGGCCTTGTTAAGCCTAGCCATGCATCTCAAATCTCTGACAAGTTCTGACACCCTTAATAAGTGTAAGCATGGGCCTGGGAGATGAACCCTTTACAGATTACTTGTGTCCATTTGAGACATAGGTGCCAAACCAGGGATGAATTTCTGGTCTCCCATCCAGTTGTCCAAGTTGCAATTGAATTGCGTTAGGGAGGAACTCTGCTTCACATGGATGGGAAGCCTGTTCCATAGACGGGGTAGTCTCTGAGATACATACCTATCTCTCTCCAGCAGGTCATATTTGTATTACAGGCAAGGTTTAAGGCTTTAGAATGGGTAATTCTGGTGCTGTTTGTTTAATGGATATGCAGGAGGTCCATCAGAGTGGAGTCTGATTGTATGCCAGGCATAGATCTCCACTCAAAAGCCTGTAGGAGACAAAATACAGGGATAGGGCCTTGAGGTGGTCTGCATAGGACATATTGCTTATGTCCTGTATTCTTTTAGTCAGGAACCAACCACTGTGGATGTTCCAGTTGTTGGATATGCCTGGTTAGGTACATACTAAAGGGGGCATTGTACTCAATGATAGGTCTGATGAATGCCGAATACAGTGGAACAATGACTTCATTGGACTTAGATGCCATACCATTGTTTATAAGTTGTGCAACATAGAATGATTTCCTCACCACTGTAGACAAGTGGTGATCAAAGGCTAGATTACTATCTATGTATGTCCCTAAGTCCCTGACTACTGGGTCAACTCAAAGGGATGTGTTGTCAACATGATAGTTACTGGGGATGGGTGACTTCCCAAAGGATGCTATTATGCATTTCTTGGCATTTTGTTTTAGTCCAAAGCTCTGACACCAGTTCTTTGTCTGTGTCAGATCCTCCTAGAGAACATTTGTGTCAGTGTGAGATTCAATGACAGCTCATAATTTGCAATCATCTGCAAATTTCATCAGCCAGAGACCACTGACATGGTTGCACCATCTAATGGATGCACCATCTGTCATATATGGGCACTCTAAATTGTAATCCACATTTAGCCTTCAAATGGTTAACTTGTTTATTCTACTTAGTGATTTCCACCTTAATTAGTGTAGCTAGTAGCTGTAGCATAGTCCATATACAGGTTTGTTGCATCTGGATCTGTTTGTAGCGACTGTTGTCTTATGAGCATATTTTCCAGGCCATCTTTGATTAGAAGGGGACCTTCTGCACCCTTGTGAGAGAGTGTGCTGATTGGAACCTGTTTGCTGAAAGGTGATTGATCTAGGGCTTGTAATAATCACCCCCATCATTTTTTTTTGAGTTTTTTATTTTTTTTTTAAATTTTTGCTTCTGCTATTTAAGTCCTGCATTTGAGCAGGTTTCTGCTTGTTTACACATTGTACAGCACCTCACACTGCTGTGCAATTGTGCGCCATAGCCGGACAGATAATTTTGACAATTTTTCCCTTAGATACAGCCATAGTTCATTAGTGTATTCCTCATCTTTAGTACATTTCCAGTCTAAGAAGTATTGCTAGTGAGCTGTGACCTATTAAACCATCGGCCAAAAACCCTGTCAGAAGTACCCATCTACAGAGCACCTCCTAGATCAATCCTTAAAGCACCTATTTTGTGATAATTCTTCAAACCTACCATTATGGACAGTTGGACTACACCTGTTTCTTCTGCCAGCCTGGTCAACTTGGGTCTCCTGAGGTAGTGTAGCAACAGCCTCATATACACTGACATCCCTCTACTAATAACTCACTCTATTACAGAGTGCAAGAGATGTATCTGCATTAAGAATCTTGAATCCCTGCTCTCTTGCACTTGAAACACTAACTCAGTAGAGGCTGTCAACTCAACCACCACTACTCAGGCACATAGTACTACTACTCATACACATAATACGCATCTAGCACATAAATCTACATATGCAGAAGTAGTCTCAAATAACTTACTGAAACTCCAGAGACCTCCAAAACACAAGACTGCTACAAATAACACAGTTCCCACAGCACCCAAGTAACATCAGTGTCTCACCTACCAAGCCTAGAAGGCCTAACACTCAAAACCCAATTTTTCTTGTCATTGGAGACTCCATAGTGAGATAAAAGGATGTCCCACTCACCAGGTTAGATAAGGAGAAAGTCATGGTCAGCTGACTGTCCAGTGCCAGGATTCGTCAAATCCCACATGCACTTGGATCACTCGGCAACAAGTTCCATTATGACTCTGTCATAGTTCATGTTGGCTGGACTATATACAGACAGACATGCTTGAGCTCTGTGAATATGTGTCCTAGGCAGGTACGTCCCCTAGCCTTGAGCAGTATATTACCCTCACCTAGAATGATACCACACTATAAACAACAGATGATCAATTTCAATAATTGGCTTAGTTTTTAGTGTCATTCAAAGGGGATCCAGTTTCTGTCAGCCTGGGATGGAAGACAGCTTTGCCAGAGATAGTTTGTGCTTGTCATCACTAGGCTTTCAGCTGCTGGCAAAGGCTCATGCCTCCCCCATAGTGCCTTGTTTAGGCAAGGTCTCAAAAACAAAATTGCTGACGTGAAAATTGCCAGTCATAACAAAATAAGGGTTATGCTGCTAAACACTAGAAGCATAAAACAAAACCTGCACACCCTGGAAGCACGTCTTTCACTAGAATATGTAGATGTCAGTGCAATCACAGAAACCTGGTTCAAGGCGTCAGAGAGTACCACAGCCTTGCAAGGCTACAATGCCTTCAGCATCTTTAGACTGCAAGATGAATGTATGAGAACCGAAGGAGGCGGTGTTTCTATTTTAGAGATAAATTCACCTCCTGACTAGTTAGACTGGACCACTTCATGGACTTACTCCAAGTTCAAATTACTGTGGGTAAAACTCCCATTCAAGTCATAGCTAGTTATAGATCTCCCTCCATGAATCATGATACGTAGAAGGCCTACTTGACCAAACCAGAGTCAATCCAAATATTGCCAAACATTCTGGTCATAGGGGATTTCAATTATCCCACCATCAGCTGGGAAACCTACTCTAGCCCTAACTCATATCCACAAAAGTTCCTTGACTTTAACTCAAATGCCCTGGAACTAATTGTTCAAACCCCAACAAGAGGGGCAAACATGCTAGATCTTGTCCTCACTAACATGACAAACAGATGCACCACCACAACTGTTGAACTCTCATTAGTTAAATCTGACCACAAATCAGTTGCCTTCAGACTGGCACTAATACCAAAACTCACCAAGGGAAAAGTCAGACTAAAAAACTTCACCAGGGCAAACTATACCCTTTTAAGGGAAAGTATAACTGTATTCCAAGCCACACCCCCAGCTGGAAGTGGTAACTACACCAAAGCTTACACTGAAGACCTGTACAATCACTTGAATATGTGTATAGACTTGGCTGTTCCAGAGAAAATCAAAGCCAAAGCCCCAAGTAAAAACAAACCACGCTGGTGAACATGCAGCATCAACAAACTTTACAACAAACTCAAAGTTGCTGTATAAGAAACTAAGGTGAGGCCCCAACAACGGAAGAGCACCCTCCTCAGCCTCAACAGGCAAATAAGACAACACATCAAATCTTCTAAGTGTAACTTTGAGAAAAACCTAGCAATCACATCTAAGGATAACTATAAGGCCGTTTACAGCTATGTACGTAGCCTAAAAGGTAGGATCCAAGAATGTGCCGAACTAACAGTATCACACACACTAATCCCACAGAGATAACAAACCTACTATTGGACAGATTTGGTGAAAATTTCACTCACCTATCCCCTTCAAACTTATCACAAATCGTGCCCTCAACCTCCCCCTACATATCCGATAAGCAGGTCATTAGACTTTGTCTAAGGCAAGAAACACAGCCTCTGTGGGACCAGACGCCATCCCAGGCTGTCTTCTAAACAAACTAAAACATGAACTAACATCACCATTAAGTACCCTATTCAATCATAGCCTATCCACAGGCTTTGTTCCTGTAGAATTGAGAAGAGCAACAGTTATTCCCCTCCACAAAGTTGGCTTAGTAACAACCCTGGGAAGTATAGTCCCATAAGTCTGATCAGCCTCATCTGTAAGTCCATGGAACATATCATCATTGACCTCATAAATAAAGACATAGGTGACCTCCAAACCCTGGATCCGACCCAAGTTGGCTTAGTCAAGGGCAGATCCTGCCTGTTAAACCTTGTTAATTTCTTCAAAAATGTGAGCAGGGCCATTGACAAGGGAAAATCTGTGCACACAGCATACCTTGACTTGGCAAAGGCCTTTGACACAATCCTACACTCAGGCATTACAAATAAACTTTGCAAACTGAATGTAAACCTCTTTGTTATAAGATGAGTTGCCAACTTGCTCACAAACCAGTCACACACTATCAAAGTGGGTGACTCCACATCAGTCAGCAGACCTGTCACCAGCGGGGTGCCACAAGGTTCAGTGCTGGGTCCCTTACTCTTTGGTATATACTTTTCAGAAGTTCAGGCCAAAACTAAGGGGCTGTGGCTGGCCAAGTTTGCGATGACTGCAAACTGGGTGCAATTACTGAATCCCCAAATGTTGTCACTATACTTCAGGAGGGTTTTATGTAGACCAGCAACTGGTGTCTTAGTCATGGTCTCAAACTGAATGCAAAGAAATGCATCATCTTTCCCTTTGGTAAAAACAGTGTCCATTCACACTATCAAATTAACAACAATACCCTATGTACCAATGAAATGGTAAAGGATCTGTGATCATAAGTAGACTGTGACCTTACTTTTGACCATCATGTGTCTACTGTAGTAAGGAAGGCCTTCTACATAGCACAGTTGATTAGCAAAGGCATTGCTTCTAGAGCAAAGGAGGTTTTAACCCCTTTATACTCGTCACTAATCAGGCCCATAATTGAGTATAACACCCCTTTTGACATGTACCGTACAAAACACCTGCAGCAATTGCAGAGACCTCAGAGGTTTCTAACAAAAAAGATCAAGGGATTCCAGCATGTGCCTTACAAAGACCGACTAAAGTCCCAGTCACTATAATCTGTATTGTATAGATTTCTTTGTGGAGACTTATGCCTGGCTTACAGAGTAATCACTCACCCAAATCTAATAAATCTGCGGCACATGCGTAAATCAAACGGGACTAGAGCTACCTATTCCAGGGACCTAAATTTGGCCTATGATTTGAATAGGATGTGCTGGAGGGAAAGATTTGTCTCCCAGCGACTGCTGCATCTTCAGAATAGGCTGCCAGTTAATGTGAAGCAGAGCACCTGTATGACACTGTTGAAGAGGAACCTGGATGAGTAGTGGACACCATAAATTCTTACTGGAAATAGTGCCCACAACCCTCCTGGACATGGGCCGTCATTGCTAAATACAATCCTGGGTCTTGACTAGAGTATCTATAGTATTACATTGGGATTAAACGGCTAGGCTTGAAATGACCTCTGGGTCGATAGCAACCTCCTATGATCCTACGATTCTGTTACCAAGTTAAAGAACTACTTAGCACTTAGTTGAGTTAAATGCGAGCTGTGAAGCTGTGTAAATTATCTATTGAAACTCTTTCCTGAACAGGAATTATATATACTTAGCTAAAGAAAGGTATAAATAGGACAATTAGAGATAGATTATTAAACCAAAACACTGTGCTTTAATCACTGAAACAGCAATGAAAATATGTATCTCTAGTGGAGAATTTATGCCAAGCTCTTCCTGTACAGTATGTTTTCTAGTTCTATTTGCAACAAAATTGACTCTATTGTCAATTACCTTAGTTGGTTTAAACAGACTGAGGGATGGTAACAGCAAGCATGACTTCTAATGACAAATATTTATTTAGCAAAACAGAAATGTGATCCACTTTTAGTGGGCACTTTTTGATTAAAGTAGTAGTGTTTTTCTGTTTAAGCTGTTATTGGCATTAGCATTATCACAGGAGTTACAATGGTAACCTCTTCTTGGAATATTTATACAGTCTTCTGATTCTGCTTCATTAGCATTTCTAATGGTATAATATGAGATTTAGTAAAAAGAACTCTGTCCTCTGTAACTGGAGAACTGAGGCTGACAGGCATTGGGACAGCTTGGCACATAAAATTTTCCTAGGCTACTTTAGCCCCTCATCCCACTCCATAATGCCATTCCTCTCCAGATCTCTGTTACTCCCTTCAGCAACATCAGAAGATAAATTGACATAGATTATTATTGTTACTCTTAATTTTATAGATATAAAGGAAATAAGTAGGCTGAGTGTAAAGCGCAGTTCTGAAATGAATCCAAAATGTTCAATCCAAATATCCAAATAATCTGGGTCCCATACGATAAAAGCAGACGATTTTTATTTAAAACAATACAGCAACACAAATGGGTAGCATCATAATGATAAGTGGCTAGCACTTTCACCTAAATGGCTTCTTCAGGCCGTTAACATTCAAAATAAAATGCCTGTATTTATAGATTTAAGTCGTGACATCACATCCTTTCTAAAAATGTTTTTCAAGTACAACTATTTCATATAAAAAATGAAACAACAACAAAACTAACTTCTAAAACATCTGACAAATATAGGTTTATAAAAAGTCAAAGCACCTTTGCTTATTTAATATGATTTCAAATTACAATCAAAAACAGTTATATACTATATAGGCTTATTAAGTCTTTTCCCTTTTAAAACAGGTTTTATAGGTACTCTGTCATTAAGACCAGGTGGACAATCAGCCCTAAGTCTTATGATCCACTTGGCCTCATTCTGTTCAGTTTTATTCCATGTGTCACCTCTCCGAATGGTGGGGTGATAAATCTGTGTAACTAAGAATTTAAACTGATGTTCAGCTGAAGTATCAAGTACATGTTTTGAGAGTGCATTTTTCACAGATTTAATTCTTATGTTGTATAGGTGCTCCCTAATTCTGTCCCTCAGTCGCCTGTCGGTCTTGCCCACATAAAATGCAGGACAAGAACCACACGTGGCTAGGTAAACCACATGTTGTGAGTTACAGTCAGCTGAACAAGAAAAAGTATAATGATATTGGGTGACCGGATGTATAAAACTAGCACTTGTATTAATAAAATTACAAAAATTACATTTCTGACATGGCTTGGTGTTGGATCTGGATATATTTTTAGTTTGAATTCTGTTTTCAAATCGTCCAGAATTACACAACATTCTATATAAACTCATCCTATTCTTATATGTAAAGTTAGGTGTATCATCTACCACTTTAATAATATTGGGATCTACTTTCAAGATATCCCAATATTTAAAATATGCTTCCCTAATTTGATTAAAATCCTGAGTGTAGTAGATGCAAACTCTGGTTCCACTATCGCTAGAACCTGAACATCTCTTTCCATCACAGATCTGCGTGTCCTGCTCCCTTTCAGTATAGTATGGTCTCGCAATATTACTTCTGAGTTGGTCAACAGATGAGATATTCTCCCTGATTTCATCAGGGTAGTAAAATCTCTCCTTCAAGTTCTCACTAAGTTTCTGTATTTCATTACTATAACCAATTTCAGTAGGATTCATACGAGATGCTCTCATTGCTTGCCCTTTTATAATATTTTTAAAAATATATTGGGGATGCATGCTAGTCCTATGCAAGAGGGCATTCCTATGACAGGTTTTCCTATATATCCCCATATTTAATAATCCACTAGGTAACCTTTCTATAAATACATCCAAGTATGAAACTAAATGTTTAGATGCTGCCATGGTAAATTTCAAATAATTAGTAAGAGAGTTCATTTGCTGCAAAAACTCACATAATTCATTGTATCCAGAATTCCATATCAAAAACAAATCGTCTACAAAACGAACATAAAATTTAACATGCGACCTGTAGCTCTCAAGTCCAAACATCTGTTGATTTTCCCAATCTGCCATGACTAGGTTGGCATAGCTATTGGCACATGATGTTTGTTTCTCACTCTTAATTTTAGTTTTGCTTAACATATTTTCTACAAATCATGAATAATGCTTTAGTTTCTTGTTCAGGATGGTTTACTTTATTGAATAGCCCCATTTTCTAGTATTTTTTTTTCTTTTACTGAATTTGTTGAAAATTTGTTCACCTTTGTACCTTAGGCCTTATTCATTCTGCATTTTAGTGATCCAATCTAATTTTGTGCAACTGCTTTATTTGTTTGGGACTTCATATTTTCTTCTGCTTAACTTATATGTTTGATGTTTTTTCTGATTGGATTTATAGTTTCAGTTTTTTTCTCTTTATTTGGCACCTATCAAATTTATTTTAAAAGTAAAACTCTGCTGGTGTTTCTGTTACTATTTGACATTGTCTCTTTTGACAGGATTTGACATTTTTTATTTTCATCACAGGCCAAGGGTTTAAAAAGTATAATTTGCCTCTGGCTAGGCCCTTTGTTTGCCTTTTCTGTCTGGGTGAATAATGCAATGCTTATAATTGCTGCATCTTCAAGGCTTCACAAAAATACATTGTGAATTAGAAAGAAAATTAGTTGAGCCTTCACTTGCTTGACCAATCCCTTTCTGCCCAATATTCTGGCACTTGTGTTCTCTAAACATAGCAACAAATACACATGAGTATACATACAGACACACACACACACATGTGCATGTAGCATGTGCATATGTATGTTTAGGACTACAATGTTAACCAGTTTTCATCCTATTTTCCCCAGCAGTATAGATCCAAAACTGTTTCAGGGCTTCCACTATGTAGCTGCTTAGTGGCTGAGCAAGGCAAACAGGTTGGCATGCTGTGAGTTGTTACCCTAATATGCATTGCTCAGACACATGGGGCTTTTGAACCATGATCAAGTACATAAGCTGCCATGTTGCATTTCCTGCTTTGATGATACATTTCTGACTCTAGTGCTCCTAGTGCTATATTTGTGAAGGCTGCAGAGGTTGCTTATGGTGCACTTTCTTGTTGTCATAGTTTTTAGATGCAAAAACAATCCTGGATGTGTCTCCGGAGGAGCGGAGTGCATTGGTACTGCTGTATACCATTACTGCCCTGATACTGATGCCCAAACATTTAAGGCAGGGCATATAACCTGCTAGTGTAGTGCATCCTATGTGCTGATCATGCACTAAAAACAAGATCATTGTGAAGTACACAGGTAAGTGTAATATGCACCCTGCTCGCAGTATCCTTAACTCATTAAGTCTATTGAGTAACAGCAACCAACATTGGTGGCATTATCGAGGTACTGCTAGGTGCATTTACTTGTTCCTATATGGTATACTGGACTGATACTGGTAACCACATGAATCTTTCAAAGAATTATGTGTCTGTCACTACTGATGATTGGATGGCCACCACTCTACTTCTGTTTTGCATTGCAAAGGCTATCTATAATTCAGCTGTCTGAGTGTACCATGTAAAACTATGTATTAGAATTTGCCTAAATAAATACATAATTAAGTTTCTGACTTGTCTAATTTCACTGCCTTGATGTAACCAATTCATTTACTTTTACCTTTCAACTTTAGAACATCTCCTTTTTTTAATCTGTCCAAGTCTGATGGGTTTCTAATACCATGATGGGAATGGACCCCATTCCTAAGGCAAAGTACGATTAAAGTTCATGAAATTAGTATTGTTTCAGTCACTGGTGTCAGCCAGAAGTGCTCTTTGCAGCACCTGCAATGTGCCCAGTAATGACTCCTTCTACAATTTGTATGGGGTTACATGAATTGGTAACATATCTATGAATGATTATAGATTCCTTTTTAGAAGACCCATTGCTCCTACTACTATTAGCAATGTATGGGTTTCTTTCTTCCACATTGCTTTCATTTCTACCTGAAATACTGATATTTTATGACTTTGTGTCTCTCTGTAGGCAAGATACTATAGTCACTGGGTATGGTAATTTCAATGATCAATGCTAATTTTGTCTTCTTTTCATGGACCACTATATCTGGTTTTCTCACATCTATCTTTTGAACTGTTGATAATGGGTGATCCCATGTGATGTAGACTTCATCATTTTCTATGATGCTTTGTGGCTCCTGTTTCCAGTGTTTTTCAGACACTTTAATACTATAATGTTTGCACAATCCTAGGTGCAACAATCGTGCAGCATTATTATGCCTTTCAGTATACGGTCCTTTTGCCATTATGTACCAACCAGGAACGAGGTGTGTGACTGTTCCAATTCTGTTTTACAAAACCTACATTTGTCTGTTTCTCCCACATGTTCAATGGACTTTGTAAATCAACATGTATGTATCCCACTATCTTTGGCCGCCAATATTAACCTTTCATCTCTTGGTTTGAATTTGCCTCTCATTAGCCATTCCTGCATTTGATCCTGATCAACATGATGTTCTTCCAGAAGTTTTCTATACTTGCAACCATATTTATGCATTTTCCACATTTCTTGCCTTCTCATCTGGTCCTTCACCTTATATTCTTTCTTTTGTTTTTTGGCACATTCAGTTGCTGCCTGATTTTTATCGACTTCTGGTTTGAATTCCATTCCTGCTTGATGCTGATATGCTTCTGCTAGACTAAGCAGAGAAGTCATCTTAGATTTGTTCTCCTCATGTTTTGAAACTTTCATTATATTTGGGTCTTGTGAGGTCAGTAGATATATGCGCAATCCCACAATTGCAGATCTATATATGTAATCAATTTCAAGGGGGCCCATACCTCTTTCGGAATGGGGAATATATAATCTTGGTATGCACTGATTTTTACAAATCATTTGGTAAGTATGAAGCATCCTTCTTGTTTTTGTGTCTAATCTATCCAGTACATTTTGGGGCCAGTCAATCACTCCAAAACTGTAAATTAGGACAGGAAAAGCAAATTGGTTTATACCTTGAATTTTGTTCCTAGATGTCAACGCTGTTTTCAAGATTAATTTAAGTCTTCTAAAGTATTCCTTACTAAGTTTTCTTCACATTTGTTCATGTTTTATTGTTTATCCTTCATCAATTCCCAAATATTTATATACTCCCTCTTGCTCAAGTGCTTTTATATCACATTCTTGTCCTAACTTGATGTTTTCTTGGTGCTACATTTTCCTGCTTTAAAAGTTACATTTGCACATTTATCAAAACCAAATGACATTTTTATATCAACTGAAAAAGTTTTGACTACTTGCAGATGTGCTTTCAGTTTCTCATCTGATGAGCTATACAGTTTTAAATCATTGACAAAGAGAAGATGAGAAGTCTTTACACTTTGCTGTTTTCTAGGAGCCAAATTATAGCCATGGCCTAAGCTGTTAAGTAAACAGTTTAATGGGTTAATGGCAAGACAGAATAGCAGCAGTGACAGAGTCACCCTGGAATATCCCCCTTTGAATTTTTATCCCTGGAATAACAATTTGTTCTTACCACGGTTTAATTGCAAAGTGGTCTGCCACTGTTTCATGGTCACTGTAATGTAGTCGATCAGTGTAGGGTGTATCTTATATACATTTTTTTTTCAATAATCATTTTTTATTATTTTTCACAACCATATTACAAATTCACACATTATATACAATATATACAAAATGCTTCCATTGGTTAATTTCACATATATATCAACCTCATGTATTGATCAAAGGTACAGCACTCACAATCAAAAGGAAAATAATAAAAAAAAAAAAAAAAAAAATCCAACATTAACAAATCCAAGCCAACAATCGTATCTTATATACATTTTTAAGCACTCTTTTATCCATGAATGTGGGATACTATCAAATGCTTTTTTTTAGTCAGTCCATGCCGTACTTAGTTTCTTCCCCTTTTTACAGTTCTCCACTATGACTTTATTTAACAACAAATAATCCTTTGTTCCATATGAATTTCTTTTATTGCCCTTTTGTTCTATTGCAATAACTGAGTTTTCTTCTAAATGACTATAAACTCTGTTGGCATCAATTCCAGTGTATAGTTTATATGTCATCAAAAGGCAAGTTATTGGTCTAAAAATTTTAGGGTAACTTTCAGGTTCACTCTTAAGTAGGAGCATGTTTTTTCCTGTTAGCCAGGTTGGTGTCTGCTTGGGGTGCATATATAAATAGTTCTTACTCATGGCTAAATCTTCTTGCAAAGATGTTAATACTTTTAACCAGAAGTTAGGTACTGCATCTGGGTCTGGGGTTTTCCATTTAGAGGCTTTTCTTAACTTTGTTTCAATCTCTGTGGCTGTTACTTCACCCCATTTCATATCCTGTAACTTTAAACTTCTTATTTTTTATTGTAGTCCTATCCATTTAGCATATTTGTTATGTTCCACAGGACCTTCATAGATGCTTTTCCAAAATGTATCTATTTCTTCTTTCTTTGATGGTCTTTCAATTCCTTTTACCTTGTTAACTAATTCTCTGTAAAACTTTTTCTGGCCATCAATAAATTGCTTATTTTGTATTTTTCCTTTATATTTATCTGTGTATCTTCTAAGTTTTTCCACCTGTGCTGAGATTTTTAGTTTGTTATTTGTGTTAGGGCATGATAGATCATGATCTGTTCTAATACTGCACATTGCTTTTATCACATCTATCTTTCTAAGTATTTTTGTTGATCTATTCTCTCTTTTATACTCTTCTAAAAGTGACACTTCTTGTCTTAATTGATTTATAGTTTTCTCTATTCAATACTCCCATGATGATATTAGATGTATCCCCTTCCTTTCCCCACTACCCCGTGTTCTTGTGGTAAAGGTTTATCAATTATTAATTTAGCTGTACAGTAATATGTCCTGTTTTCTTCTATGTCGCATGGATCTCTATGGACAGTCCTAATTACTATGTTCATTTGTTTTATCAAACTTCTGACTTTTTGAATTTTATTGACCTTCTGCAATCTGTTTCTTTCTTTGATCTTAATATGTCTATCTATCTCTATTAAATCAAGCAACTCTTCTCATTTTCTTCTAAACTGAGGGCACATTTTTTTGTTTTCCATTTCCTGCGGGCATTCTATAGAAAGTTTTATAGCATCTTCCTGTGGCACATTCTCTTCAATTTCATCCTGTGCCATCCATTGCTCTGTCACATGGGAACTCACCAGCCTATACTCCTCCACACTGACTGCATCAGAGTTTCCATGGTTTCCTGTTCCTTCTCTTGCTGTCCAGCTTCAAGTGAAAATTTATACTGGTTTCCTGTGGAAGGCTCCAAACTATCTTCATATGGCACATGACCAATTGCTTCCCATTCCACTGGTTTTCCCTTAATTTGGATATCCATTGCTCTATCCTGTCATGGTGCTTTCTGAATTAGATTTTCTAGACTGAATCCTTCACTTTGAAAGTATTCCATAGCTGGACAGAGGCACAACAAACTAATGGGTACAGTATTTTTTCATATAAGGGGTGGCGTAAGCCACAAAACTTTGGGCTAGGCTTATAAATGCCTTAGGGCAGATAGCCTAGTATAAACCTATGAACCTATGAACCTATGAACCTCAGTTTCTATTTCTTTAAATGTTCCATTCCTAATCTCCTTTTCTACTTTTCCTCTTTGTCTTCTTATTTTTTGTATTGTAAAGTTTTCCATGTCCAGATTCCTTTTCTTGTATTTCTCTTCAAATATCTTTGGTGTTGCTCTTTTTGTATTGATTAGTTTTGCTTTCCCTTTGCATAGATACAGTATTACACCATATTAAATCTCTTTTTCTTTCCCATGTCCGTATTTCTTCTTCAGATGTCTCCTTATCTTCCTGTTTCTCCTTACTATGGGTCTCGTTCTATCATGCTGTGATCTAATCTGTGTTAGATCTTCTACACCAAATCCTTCACTTTGTAGGCACTCCATAACTTCAACTTCTATTTTTCAACTTCTACTTTACTAATCTTGTTTTCTACATTCCCTCTTTGTTATATTATTTTTTATTGTGAAATTTTCCATGTCTGGATGCCTTTGCCTGTATTTCTCTTTGAATATCTTTGGGGCTGCCTTCTTTATATTGATTAATTTGGCTTTCGCCTTTGCATAAATATTGCACCATATCAAATCTCTTTCTTTCCCATGTCTATATTTCTTTTTTATACTTTTCAAAAATCTCTATGTTTTGTTCATATTTTTGCACTTCTTCAGATGCTTCTTTTTCCAAACAGATTAAAGTTTCTTGGTCTGTATAATGTTTTTCGCAAATCTGTTGTAGTAACAAACAACTTTTTATTTGAGGTTCTGACAGTTTTTCTTGTGGAAGTATATTTCTTTCCATTTTGTATCTGGAAATTCTGGGCTTTTTGCATAATAGTAAAAGTACATGATTTCTTTCTTATCTTTAATGTCCACTCTATCATTTTTATGGCTCTTCTTTGGCCTATCAGTTTTTGTGATTTTTGTGGACTGTTATTTCCTTCTACAACAGGGGGGCATCCTCCCCATGGGCCTGTCCTAGCCCCATTGTAGGAAAGTTTCCATATTTTGAGGATTCTACACTGTCATTTTTTCCAGTCTTGGCACCAGTATGCCTAACAGGATTGGGCACTGTTTTATCCTGGGTCTTGTGTACCCAGCTATGTTTTTTTTTAATTTTTAACCTATTTCTGTCCATTATATATGCTATATAAACACAGTCTATATATCAGTGTTGTGAAGGTACTCACCAAGACGTAAGGATGATTTCAATTTCAGCAATAATACTCTCCTTTGCTTGTTGACATATCTCTCCATCTGGATCTCTCCTTTTTTCATTTTTCCACATCTTTTGGGTTTCTAATATTATGACGGGAATGGACCCCATTCCTAAGTCAAAGTACAATTAAAGTTCATGAAATTAGTATTGTTTCAATCTTGGATGTCAGCCAAAAGGGCTATTTGCAGCACTAGCAATGTGCCCAGTAATGACTTCTGCAATTTGTATGGAGTTACATGGATTGGTAACATATCTAAATACGATTGTAGATTATTTTTTTATAAGACCCATTGCTCCAACTAATATTAGATCTCTCTGGGTAGCTTTCTTCCACATTGCTCTCATTTCTGCCTGCACATCCTGGTATTTTATGACTTTGTGTCTCTGTGTATGCAAGACACTGTAGTCACTGGGTATAGCAATTTCAATAATCAATGCTACTTTTGTCTTCTTTTCTTGGACCATTATATCCGTTTTTTTGCATCTATCTTTTGAACTGCTGGTAATGGGTGATCCCATGTGATATAAACTTCATCATTTTCTATGACGCTTTGTGGCTCGTTTCCAGTGTTTTTCAGCCACTTCAATACCATAATGTTTGCACAATCCCCAGTGCAACAGTCTTGCCACATTATTATGCCTTTAAGTATACAGTCCTTCTGCCATTAGTATGTCACAACCAGCAACGAGGTGTGAGACTATTTCTAGTTCGGTTTCATAAAACCTACATTTGTCTGTTTGTCCCACATGTTCAATGAACTTTGTAAATCAGTGTGTAGGTAGCCCACTATCTTGGGCTGCTAATATTAACCTTTCATCTCTTGGTTTGAATTTGTCTCTCCTTAACCATTCCTGTGCTCATTCCAGACCAAGATAAGGGTTTTTCCAGAAGTTTTCTATACTTGCAACTATATTTATAATTTTTCCACATTTCTTGCCTTCTCATCCGATCCGTCACCTTATATTCTTCTTTTGTTTTTTTGCCACATTCAGTTGCTGCCTGATTTTTATCTACTTGTGGTTTGATTTCCATTCCTGCTTGATGCCAATATGCTTCTGCTAAATTAAGCAGAGAAGTCATCTTATATTTATTCTCCTCATGTTTCAAAACTTTCATTACATTTGGGTCTTGTGAGGTCAGCAGATACATGTAGAGTCCCACGATTGCAGAACTATACATGTAATCAATTTCATGGAGGCCCATCCCTCCTTCAGAATGGGGAATATATAATCTTGGTATGCACTGATTTTTATAAATCATTTGGTGAGCATGAAGCATCCTTCTTCTTTTCTTATCGAATCTATCCAACACATTTTGGGGCTAGTCAGTCACTCAAAAACTGCAAGTTAGGACAGGAGGAGCAAATTGGTTTATAGCTTGGATTTTGTTCCTAGATGTCAACGCTGTTTTCAGAATTAAAATCTTCTAAAGTAGTCCTTACTAAGTTTTATTCACATTTGATCATATTTTATTGTTCCTTCATCAATTCCCAAGTATTTATACACTCCCTTTTGCTCAAGTTCTTTAATATTACATTCTTGTCCCAAACCAATGTTTTCCTGGTGCTGCAGTTTTCCTACTTTAAAGGTTGCTTTTGCACCCTTATCAAGACCAAATGGCATTCATATATCATCTGAAAAAGTTTTGACAACCTGCAGCTGTGCTTTCAGATCCTCATCTGATGAGCTATACAATTTTAAATCATCGACAAAGAAAAGCTACATCTTTACACTTTGTTGTTTTTTAGGTGCCAAATTGTAGCCATGGCCTAAGTTGTTAATATTTACAGATGTCTGGTGAAATATTATCCTGCCTAACAACATTCTAGAATTCCTGTATTAGCTTAACACTGCTGGTAGGAGCTTGAAATATTCTTGAAATCTCCAGTCATGGCAGTGGAGTTTCTGCTGGTTACAAAATGCAAACTTATGGACTGACCAGACAGATGTGTTCAATGCAATGCAAAGTGTGATTAACCTATGGACTTATCAGTGAGTGAGGACGAGAAATGTATCTTACCAGTTCTAGTAGAGACTCGCATTGCATTCATATTAATATGTAAAATGCAAGAAGCAGGAAGCCTGGAAATAAAGCCACCAATTTGTTAATTAAAGCAAGTAGTAATCTCTATCTAGTATTATACTGGATGATGTTTTGTATGAAGGGCAGATTTACTATGGTTTCATCAGATTCACGAGTTTTATTAAAATTCTCAAACAGAATCAGATTCTGCATAGATAGCATTTTGAACAACTTCCTTACTCTGTGAATTATAGAGGCTTTTGATATGTACATTAAGGATATGGTAAATATTAAATAAACAAAACTGGCACCAACGGAGACAATAAATCCAACCACAGGACTGTAGATAAATTATTAGTTGTCAGTGCCAGTGTCAGTGAACACAGAAAACCATATTCAATGATAATCCAATTTGGATGTGTTTGTTTTATTGATCTATATATTAAATGGTGACTCTTAAGTAAAATAAATGCATTTTCTATTGGTAAAACATTTACACTTTTATTTTACTGACTTTTCATTAACTGATGCATGTGGTTTTCTATAAATACTTCCTGCTGGATGTAATCTGTGTTTTTATCTCTTAGAAGTCTGTGGCCAAATAACCAGTGTGTATAATAAAGTGAGATGTTTTAGTCCATTTTGTGGTTTTAGTCATTATTAAATTATATTTTGTCTCTGTTTTGCATACTGCTTTATATATGAGTGAAATTGATTTAACAGTTGATTTTTCCAAAAGGTTTACATTTGAACAACACAACACCTACTTAGAGAGTTAGAAATGTTAAGCTTTCCAATTCCTCCACTAAGGTACATTATGATATCAAAGATAATATGG
Source organism: Protopterus annectens (assembly GCF_019279795.1). Lineage (NCBI taxonomy): Eukaryota > Metazoa > Chordata > Ceratodontiformes > Protopteridae > Protopterus > Protopterus annectens. The sequence goes on from NC_056743.1 coordinate 1,128,395,670, forward strand.
GTGCTGCTGGAGCTATTAAAGTATGTAACTCATATATGAATGAATTAATAAGTGCTAGGTGAGACTATAGTTTGGATTTACTTGTTTCATTAATATCTCTACAAGTGTACATAAATATGGAAACTAAAAATTCAGTAGTGCCAGAAATTAACATACGTTTTAGTATTATAACTTTGAAAAGCTATATAGATTTGGACATAACCTCAAAGAGCTTAAGAGCACTGCAAAACCCAACTCTATTTGACTAATTATACCAGAAGACACATTTGTTGTTCACCAGTACTTTAATCGCCAGTTAAGCACTTTCGTTCCACCAGAATTTCATCAGAACTAATAAAAACTTCATTTCCTGCTCTCTTTTCATGCATAGAAAGCCAAATCAATTAGATTGCTGGCATAATTTACTTAAATTCATTACTTAAATGACTTTGATTCATTTATCAGTCACTTAAAACTCAAAACTGAAGTTTGCTAACTGTCATTTATCAAAATATTTTATAAAAATACATTTGTAAAATTGATATAAATATTAATCAACCATATAAACAACACATGCAAAAAAGTCAGTATATGAAATATATAAAATAAAAAACAGTATTGTAAAAGCGCTCAAATGTATGCAAGGCAAATAGTCTTCCTAATATCATCTAACAGTTGATTTCCCTCTTTTAAATGTATTTTTTCTTAGAGTTTATTTTTGTTGCATAAAGGAATTTGTTTATATTTTCTAATGTTAAAATAAAGTCTAACATGGAAGTTAAGAACTTCTGAATACCTTTCTTTTATTGCATCCCTAAAATACACACAAACAAAGAGAAATCACTTGGAATGTCTAAATTTCTGAATACAGTGGTTACATGCTGAAAACATGCTAACTTGTCAACAGTTTGATACCTAAATGCATAGCAAAGTTATTCTCCTTTACATAGGCTTCTGCTGACATGAGAGCCATTGAAAGAATTTCATTGGCATCCCTCCTATTACTTTGTTACCATTGACATTTCCTATCTCCATATATGGGCATACAAGGAAGGAGTTCATGTGTATTTTGGTAACAGCCCCAAAAGTAAATATATTGCAAAGCTCCTTTGGTTTATTTTTAATAATAATAAATTTGTGTTTAATAACATTTTAGTTTTATAGAAATAATGGGACATCCGTGAGGTGCCCATTTAATCCAGCATCTGCAAATCTGACTGTGAGTTTCTTGGATAACAGTGTATTTATAATATTAATGCACTTGCTCTTGTTTTGATATTTCTATTGTTGAAACTATTTTTTAAAATATTTAAATTGCAACTATATTTTTTTCTTTAACAGAAACAATTTGTTTAAGCAAGTGTTGAGGGCCATCTTGGAAACTGTAATAGTTACTCTTGTGAGAGAAGTTTAATTGCTGACATTTTAAGTGTCTGAACACTGTTGACTCATCCAGAGTTGTTTACTGGTTGGCTCTCTTACTTTTTTTGTTTTATGTAATTGCTGTTTATAGTACAGCTAAGCTGTGTTCTGTGTAGTTGTAGCTGAACAGTAGGTAGTGCTTTTTCAATTTTACTTAAATTAGTTTTCCAGACCATTGTTTCCCCGGTTTGTCAGCTGCTCAGTTGCAGCCAGGGTAACATTAGCTTGTGCTTATCTTAATTTGGCTGCTCTAATTTGCTTCCAGCAGCACCATGAGCATCAGTGAGACTTGTGTCACTTTGTTTTGTATCACTTAGTCAGGTACATTTAGCTTCCTTGTGCACTTAGCCAGATAGCACTTAAATTGCTGCACAACATGGAGGGCCAGCAAACTTTTTCCCTTTTTGTTGTCAACTTCCTAGCATTTGACATCCTAAGGCAGTGAAGTAACTGCTTCATGCTCACTGATAATGAACTCCTACTTAATAGAGAAAGTTTGCTCTATGAGATGTTTAAATATGAGTTTAGGCTAATAGGGAGTCATCCCTCTCACAAGGTTTAATACACTGTGAGCTTCACACAGTCACACTCTTCTCCACTACTATAATATTTTTAAACAGAACATGTTAAAATGCCATAGGCTGGTACTGTAAAAAGGTCATTGTCAGAGCTTCTTAGTATTTGTAAGAACAGGGCATAGCAGAAGTACCTCATAGGTTAATACTAGGATGTTGATCCAGAGGACCATTAGTAGGCTAGCCACAATATCTCAGATCCTAGGTACCTATTGACATAACTGATTTGTACCTAGTTTTGACCCCTTTCAATGGGGCTTGAGGGACCAGACTCAGGTTATATCTGCAATTGCCCATCCATTCATCCACACTATGCTTAGAGCATCAGGGGGCTAATTTGCTTTATATCAAAAGGCAGCATTTTTGCACTTTTTTCTATTCAACTGCAGCTTAGTTAAATTAGCCAACAGTGTACATTTCTTTGTTGCCTGGTTGTTTGTATAGCTTATAAGGCCTCCATTTTTGTTATGCTAAGCATTCTCATTTTATTTTTATGTACGTTTTGTTGACTGGGTTAGTTCCATGAGACTAGTGGCCTCTTTTCATGTGAGACCAGAGGTAGTAGTTACACTATTAGTGGAGATTTGGCCAAGGCAAATAGGCAATTGGTGCCATGGCATCTTTTACATGCACCTGAGCTACCACCAATTCAAGCAGACTGGACCTTGGTTTAATGTCTCAACTGAAGAATGACACACTCAGGAGTGCAGCATCCCTCTAATACTATTCTGTCAGCAATTCAATCACCTGGAGTGGGACTAGAACTCACAGCCTTCTGGTCTACCTGTTACACTAACAGTGCTTATTGACAAAGCATTAGATAAGAGCTCCACCTAGCTAATAAGTGTATTTCCTGTAACCTTCCACTGTTTTTTCTTATTTTTTACAATTTATACTTACAGTAAAGTACAGTTTTCAGTTGTTTTTCTAGTCTAAGTGTAAACTTGCTAAGGAGAGTAGTCACTTCTTTGTTGTGGAGTTATACTTCTTCCACTTAGTTTAAACAGTGAATGGTGGTGCTCTGCACAGCACTGCACAATACTGTATTAGACAGATGCAGACACTTTCACTTTTGAATTCTGTCCTTCAAACCTTAGTTAAATTCTTCACCCAGTTATTGCTCTTTAAACTGCAAAGTTAAGCAGCAGTTCATCTTTACATGTCATTGGTGATCTCATATACAGTCTAGACAAATTATTTTGCTACCTAACAGGTGTGGTGCTCAAATCAAATTTTCTGTATCCTCACTTATTAGTATACCCTAAATCAATATCTTAACTATAAGCCAAAGCACTGTCTCAATGTGTAATTGCATTGAAGAGACTCTGGCAGTGGCGGCTGGTGACTTCAAATCAAAGGAGGGCTGCAGGAGACAGCTGAATGGGTGGGGTCAAGGGAAAGGGGTGTGGTCAACTAGAAAGGGGAGGAGCTAAAACCACAAAAACTAACTTTAATTAAATACGCTGCCCTGGGTGGCAAACCATAATTATGAGAGTCCAATCAAGACAAAAATAAGTGTAGAAGAATAAAAATATTTCAATGCATTGGCTGCATGACAGCTTACTTAATATCTAGATAGAAACAAAAGGTTGTGAGGCATGAAAAAATAAATTACTTTTTAAATACATTACTGGAATGCCAGTCAAAATCAAGTATAAGAGAAACCAGAAGCACTCAACTCAAACCACTTCTCCTTGCACTGCAGTTCTAATTATAATTTATATTCAGCTTTATTAAAATACCAAGTAACATGCTGAAAGTAGAAATCTTTGTGATGCCCCACTTGTAAAAATGTTTCTTATCCAAAAATGACCTGCTGCCTGACAACTATCTACTTGTTTCATGGGGAAAACATGATCAAAGTAAAAAATGAAAAGCAAACAAGAAACAAGCTCAAGATACATTGCTTAAAGGATTACTGTACAGGTTATGGACCATACATGATTGGCATTCTGTTTAGTTTACAGGTAAAGTCTGTAGAGATGACTGGAAGTCTCCAACAAGTGTAATGAGCTTTTTAAAATAATGGAATCCTGTCCTTTAATACCCAAGGCTTATACATTATCTAGTCAAGTATTCTCTGCATGGCAACAACAGAAAGGCTTTCAATGTTGGCAATTCTTTAACAGTATGCTTATTAAAGCTTACTTGCATCTTACGATCTCAGACAAGCTTACCTTATGGTCATTAAAGCATTGCTACTTAAACACAGAGCAACAGGCACTTTCTGAGTAATAAGCATAAATCTGAGTAATAAGCATAAATCAACAGTACAAAAATATGACAGAAACCAGACCATTCTGCAAAATCAAGGACATATGAAAAGCCACTGTAGTACTTGTGTCTACCTTGGATGGTGGGACACACTGCACATTTACACTGCATAACTACTCCTTGCCTTGCTTGGACACATCCAGAGTCACTACATGGGGGAGTGGGTTGCAACAAGTATGTCACAATTTGAAATGTCTCTGGCTGACTGTGATGGCCCTGACATATTTGTCATACCTCTCAACCTCAGAGCAAGAAATCTGGACAAAGCCATACACAGAAGTGGGACAAAGGCCCAAAAATAAGGACAATTTTTAAATATTGCTCTAATAAACTTAGAAAGATAATAGAATAGGTCTTGCATTAGTATGAATTCTCTGAAGGGTATAAAATCTGAAACTCAAATGTCTGTCATTATTTTCTAACTTCAGTCTTCAGTGATTTGTCACTAATTTGCCAAAAAACACAATTTTATGAAAAATGGACCAAAAATGTGATGCAAAAATATAAAATAGCCACACAATACAGCTGGAAACCTGTCAAAGAAGGGACACTTTAATATTAGTACTGCTAACTTGAGCAGCTGACAAAATAAAAGAATCTACATGCATTTCAAGTAATCTATAACTTTGATTATTACAGTTATTTCTTAATTGTAAACCCTCCATGTTTTCTTCCAAAATTGCTATTTTGCGGAGGGATTTTTAGGGGGAAGAGCAGCATTTTGAGCCAAAATCGGGGACAGTTTAGAGGTTGGCTATGCCTAATTCTATAAACCAATTTATTTGCATGTACCTCTCAACCTGTTAATGCAGTAAATCTGAACAAGGCCAAATATATTGGGGGAACATATAAACAGTACTAAAAATTGCTCTTGTATAAATTGAGACAGTTGATAGAATAACAGTTCTTACTTTAGCATGCATTTTTCTGAAGGTTATGAAGTCTGAAACTCAGTGTATAATTATTTAGTGACTTAATTCCTAAATGATTTGCCAGAAAACTACAAATTTTATGAAGAACAAACCAAAAATAAGAAGCAAAAATCTATTCATTCTTTGAAAATCTGGACAGCTGGGAGGTATAGTTCAGCTGGGCCTGGCAGAGTTTGCTGCCCATCCCCACTGACAAAATCATGGTTGAATGGAGCCTCTGCAGCCATTCCAATGAACCATTACTTGGCCATTTCACTCCATTTACCATAAACACATGTGCATACTGCTTTACTTCTATGATGAGTTGAACTTCATTTGAAAGTTTTATTTTGTATTTTACAGTACAAACACTAAGTAATCTGCTAAACAAAGCAATGCAGTCTCACAATGAAAACATAGCATTAAAACTTCTCTGGCCTTGAAACTCACATTCATTGAAACAGCATTGAAACCCACATTCAAAGAAAATACATTTTGCCAGTGGCAGATAAAGATTAATTTTGGGCTGTTTTCAAATCATAGGCCCCTTGCATATGAAACATACATGTGCTCATTGATACACCTTCCTCATTGTACTAAATTATATTCCTTGTACAATACAGTACAATTGTTAGAGGGCATTTTAAATTTGTTTTGAACATTTTTCCAGTAAGCAATGAAACAAAACGCATGCACCCATAATGGGAAAACTGCCCAGTTCAGAACATTTATCATAAAAGTCTACTCAGACTTCCACAGTCCACCATTATCAGTAAAAATGCACAATTCTACAGTCCGCCATTATCGGTAAATATGTACAATTCTACAGTCCATTATCAGTAAATATGCACAATTCTACAGTCCATTATCAGTAAATATGCACAATCTCTGAAGAAGTAAAAGTCATCTAAATAATTCCACATTAAAGAAATCTGTAACTAATGAAGAGGTTGCTGCTAGCAAACACCTTTATATTTCATGGTTTCATCGAAAAATAAAGTGTCTGTTCGCCTTCAGGAATAAATTGCCTATATTACATTAAAAAAAGATAAGCTAGTAATATTGCAAGAGGAAATGGATGGCAAACTGATAACAGACTCATAGTTAGTATCTTCACGAAGGAGAACATTCTCAGTACGGCAGCATCCACCCCTTGTGGGAGTAGAACCCACAACCTTCTGCATCAAAAGCAAGTACACAACCTGTTTTGCTATTAACAAGGCAAGCCAACTTCACTTAAGCAACACTAAACTTCTGTTCCCCTGCAGCTCTCAGCTCCTTTTAAAATCTACTCAATACTCAACTGCATCTCAACTTTGCAGCACAAGAAAACTGGAAAAAGCCAAAATGTATTGGGGGGGGTCAAAAGCCCCAAATCCAGGGACACATTAAACATTGCTTGTATAATTTTGGAAAGTTGCTAGAATAAAATGCTGTGTTACCACCATACATTTTACTGCCAAGGTCCCTGTGCAAAACAGTCAGAGCAACATACCACTACACCAAATCAGCTGCTTTGTAAAAGAGAGGAAGACTGAAACTTAAATGGCTATCATTTAGTGAATTCAGTTCTCACCATAGCTGTCAACCTCTTAGTACAAAACACCTGGACAAACCCAGTGATGAGGGAATACAGCCCTCAAACATATTCAATGAATTCAGTTCTTGCCATAGCTGTCAACCTTAGCACAAAAACCTGGACAAAGCCAATAATGGGGGAATACAGTCCCAAAAATAGGGATGAATTTCAAATATTCATCTTATAAACTTAGAAAATTGCTAGAATAAAAGGTTGTGTTACAGTTGTGTTACTATGTATTTTCTGAAGAACATGAAGTCTGAAATTCAAATACCTGTCAATTTTACTGCTGACAGAACAAAAACAATTTTCAGCAGAGACCCAGGGAGAAATACTGCAGACATGTCTTTGTAAAATGACAGGGCACCAGAGCAAATCCACACAAACACAGGGAGGAGATGCAGACTCCACACAGAAGGCACCCCAGCCAAGAATCAAACCAGAAAATCTATAGCTGTGAGGCAACAATACTACCACTGCACCATCAAATATGCAAGGAATTAAACATTCAGAAACCTGAAGTCTGAAATTCAAATGCCTGTCAATTTTATTTAACATTTGTTAATCAGGACAGTCTGACTTGGATCAAAAAAAATTTTCAGCAGAGGTCCAGGAAGAAATAATGCAGACATGTCTTTGTAACATGGGAGGACACAAAAGCAAACCCACACAAACACAGGGAGAAGATACAGACCCCACTAAGAAGGCACCCCAGCCAAGAATCAAACCTAAGGGCCTGCAGCTGTGAGGCAACAATGCTACCACTGCACCATCAAATATCAATCATTGCAACATTTACAAACCACAGATATTATGAGGAACAGATCAGATCAAATATGTGGCAAAAATCTGCAATTTTTTTTACAAATGGTGGTGGGTAGGGAATTCAGGTCTTTAACACTTGCATACAAGGTACAGGGTTCAAGCCTGAGGTATTCCCTACCACACACACACACCTGTAGTAGCAAACCACAAAAACTAAACATACTGCCCTGGGTGCCAAACCGTCATTATGAGAGTCCAATCAAGACAAAATGAAGGGTAGAAGAATAAAGATATTTCCATGCATTGGCTGCATGACAGCTTAATATCTAGATGGAAACAAAAAAGGTTGTGAGGCATGAAAAAATAACTTACTTTTTTTAAATACATTAATGGAATGCCAGTCAAAATCAAGTATAAGAAAAACAAGCAGCACTCAACTCAAACCACTTCTTGCACTGCAGTTCTAATTATAATTTATATTCAGCTTTATTAAAGTAACAAGTAACATGCTGAAAGTAGAAATCTCTGATGCCCCCACTTGTAAAAATGTTCCTTATCCAAAAAAAGACCTGCTGCCTGACATCTACTTGTTTCATGGGGAAAATATGATCAAAGTAAAAAATGAAAAGCAAACAAGAAATAAGCTCAAGATACATTGCTTAAAAGGATTACTGTACAGGTTATGGACCATGCGATTGGCATTCGGTTTATGGGTAAAGCCTGCAGAGATGACTAGAAGTCTCCAAGTGTAATGAGACTCTTAAAATAATGTAATTCTGGCCTTTATTACAAATACTGGCATATGCATTTCAATACCCAAGGCTTATACATTATCTAGTTAAGTATTCTCTACATGGCAACATAAAGGCTTTCAATGTTGGCAATTCTTTAACAGTATGCTTATTAAAGCTTACTTGCATCTTGCAATCTCAGCCAAGCTTACCTGATGGTCATTAAAGTATTGCTACTTAAACACAGAGCAACAGGCACTTTGAGTAATAAGCATAAATCAACAGTACAAAAATATGACAGAAACCAGACCATTCTGTAAAAATCAAGGACATATGAAAAGCCACTCTAGTACTTGTGTCTACCTTGGATGGGTGGGATTCTCTGCACATTTACACTGTATAACTACTCCTTGCCTTGCTTCGACACATCCAGAGTCACTACATGGGGGAGTGGGGTGCAACAAGTATGTCACAGTTTGAAATGTCTCTGGCTGAGTTGTGATGGCCCTGACACATTTCTCATACCTCTCAACCTCAGAGCAAGAAATCTGGACAAAGCCATACAAAGAAATGGGACAAAGGCCCAAAAATAAGGATAATTTTTAAAATATTGCTCTTATAAAATTAGAAAGCTAATAGAGGTCTTGCATTAGTATGAATTTTCTGAATGGTATGAAATCTGAAACTCAAATGTCTGTCATTATTTGTCACTAATTTGCCAAAAAAACACAATTTTATGAAAAATGGACCAAAAACGTGATGTAAAAATATAAAATAGCAACACAATACAGCTGGGAACCTGTCAAAGAAGGGACACTTTAATATTAATACTGCTAACTTGAGCAGCTGACAAAATAAAATAATCTACATGCATTTCTGAAATAAAAGTAATCTGATTATTACAGTTATTTCTTAATTATAAACCCTCCATGTTTTCTTCCAAAATTGCTATTTTGCAGAGGGATCATTAGGGGAAGAGCTGCTCGTCTTGTGGTAACTTTTATTATTTTTCAGACAGAGTACTCCACTGAATCAATTTGAAACCTCCAATGCACTACTCCCTCCCCCTTTTAGTCCATGTTAGTAAGCATGACAAATGATGGATTTGCATTTTCCATCTGTCTCTGCCACCATCTTGGTTAAAATGGTCATTCTAAGACAGTGATGGCAACTGTTTTGGGATCAGAGTGTCAAAAATTTGGAAAATGCCTATTTTGACTCTGCTGACATGTCACCCCCCCCCCACTTGAACAGAAGAGAAACAATTCTTTACATATTCACTTATTTAAAAAAATACAGTCCAATCATGTATGTTGCTGTGTATTATAAAAGTAAAAGAAAATCAGTGACTTACAATAGAGAAAACAGTATGTCCACTAATAAGGGTCTATATTATATGAGCGAAAGTTCATATGAACGAACGCTCTAATGAGCAAAAATGCCAGACATTGAACGTTATATTCTGGGGGGCTGTGCCCCCAACCCCCCCCCGATAAATATATATATTCCAACTCTGAGATCACACTACAGTGAGGAAAGGGCAAATATTCCTATCTTCACTGTACTGCGACCCCAGTAAAAGCATTTCGATGCCCGGCATTTTTGCTTATTAGAGCATTCGTTTATATGAACTTTCGCTCATATAATACAGGTTCATAGGTTCATAGGTTCATACTAGGCTATCTGCCCGAGGGCATTTACAAGCCTAGCCCATCATTTTGTGGCTTACGCCACCCCTTTAGTATGGGGAACTATACCCCTTATTTTGCTGTGCCTCTGTCGAGCAGTGACACTGAGGTAATCCCTGGGGTATATCTGCAATCTCCCATCCATTGGTCAAGATTTCTCTTGAACAAGGCCAGCGAGGTGCTCTGCCTCACATGTACCGGGATTTTGTTCCACAGCATAGGGAGTCTTTGGGTGATGAATCTATCCCTCCAGCACGCCCTATTAATAGCCGTGTCGAGGTTTAAGTCTCCGCCTTGTGGCTCTGATGGATCTAGATTTTTGAGGTGAAGCATATTCATCAAATCTGGGTTTGACATGGCCTTGTATGTTAGGCAAAGGTCACCTCTGAGCAAGCGGTGACTGAATAGAGCTGGAGTTCTTTCAGTCGGGCAGCATAGGACAGATTTTGAGACCCTTTATCCTTTTGGTGAGGAACTTTGTGGCCTCTCCAGCTGCTGCAAGTGTCGGGTCAGATACATTCCGAATGGGGCATTGTACTCAATCATTGGTCTGATGAGTGATGAGTAAAGGGAGACTATGACCTCCCTTGATCTAGATGAGAATCCCTTCATGATAAGGTGGGCAATGTAGAAGGTCTTCCTAACTACTTTAGCTACATGGGTGTCGAATGACAGACTACTATCAACCTGGGTCCCCAGGTCCCTGATAACTTCTTCTGCGCTCAGTGGATTGCCACCTATTTGGTAGCTAGGGGTAACCTTGTTTTTCCCGAAGGGTATGACTATGCATTTTTGGCATTTAACTTTAGGCCGTGGCTCTGGCACCAGTTATCCGTTTCTGTGAGACCCTTCTGAAGGATATCTGTGTCAGATGTGTTTTCTACTATGGCGCCCAGTTTGCAGTCATCTGCAAACTTTGTCAGCCATAACCCTCCTGTGTTTGCTTGTACTTCGGAAAAGTAGATGCCAAACAAGAGTGGGCCCAGGACTGAGCCCTGTGGGACACCACTTGTGACAGGCTTTGAGTCTGACATGGCGCCAGCAACTCTGACCCTGTGGGGTCTGTCACTCAGCCAGTTTGCAACCCATCTCGTGATGTATGGGTTAACATTTAAGCTGATGAGTTTTTCAATGATACCCGAGTGGGGTATTGTATCGAAGGCCTTAGCCAGATCGAGGTAGGCTGTATGGACTGCCTTTCCCTCATCAATGGCTTTGGTGACTGTTTCGAAAAAGTCAACCAAGTTTAAAAGGCATGATCTGCCTTTGACAAAGCCAAACTGGGTTGGATCCAAAGTCTGCAAATTCCCTATGTCTTTATTTATGAGTTCCATTATGATCCTCTCCATGGCTTTGCAGATAAGGCTTGTCAAGCTAATGGGCGGTAATTTCCAGGGTCGGTGGAGGCACCGCCTTTGTGAAGTGGGACCACAGTTGCAGTGCGCCACTCCTGGTATGTATCCAGAGGTAAGACTTTGATTAAACAGCTGTCCTAGCTGTGGGTTTAATTCCTCATTGAGTTCGTGGAGCACACAGCCGGGGACACCATCAGGTCCCATGGATGCTGTGTTTTTTGCTTTGGAGAGAGCAGTTCTCACTTGGGCGCTGGAGATGTTTGGGGGGCTGCAATCATTTGGTATAGATATCTCTCCTTTGGGGAGGGGGAGTTTGCACTGAACCTGTCAGCCAGTATGTTGGCAATGTCTGTAGGATCAGTAATCTTTACATCATTTTGAACTAGTTCTGAGCATATCTGGGAGTTTCCTCCTAGGTTTCTAACATAGCTAAAGAAGGCCTTATGATTGTCTTTTGAGTCTTTAGCTATTTTTCTCTCGAAATTTGCTTTGGATGATTTTATGAGAGCTCTTAGTTTTTAGTTATAGTGATCAAGGGTGTCTTACCTTTTAAGGATTTTGCTCTATCTTGTAGTAGCTTCCTCCTTTTGTTGTAGAGTTTGTTTATGGCTGGGGTCCACCAGACTGGACGCTTGCCTTTGGTACAAAGAGTCTTTGTTTTGCTTGGGATTGCCTTATCCATGCAGTCCTGCAGGTGCTGGTAGAAGGCATTTGTAAGTGATTCAGCGGCTTGAGTACTGTTTTCCGCCAGCTCGGGGCCTTAAAGGAGACCACACTAGTCTTTAGAAGTGTGAAGTCGGCTTTTGAGAAGTTCTTTACTGTGGTCTTTTTATTTCAGGTGGGGTGGGATGAGGACCTCCAGCGAGATTAGTTTGTGATCTGATCTCACCAGTGAGGGGTATACTTCGGTGTTGAACATTGTGCTCCCATGTTCGTGATGATGAGATCAAGTATGTTATCTCCTCTTGTGGGGATGGTGACTAGTTGTTCCATGGCATTTGAGTTTATGAATTCCAGGAACTTTTGGGCTAGGGTGTTTGGGCTTGAGTAGTGTTCCCAGTCTATATTAGGGTAATTGAAGTCACCTAGTATGATGGTGTTTGGTGATACATTTATCCCTCTAGTGTTTTCAGGAAGGCCATGTGAGGTTCCTGAGTTTGTGAGGGTGGCCTGTAACATGCTACAATTTGCAGAGCAGTCTTGCCTACGGTTAATTGCACCTGGATGGTCTCCGATGCATCGTGCGTTGCCACCAGTCTTGAGGTGTGGGTGTCCTTGATGAATATGGATACCCCCTCCTTTCTTGGTATTGTCCAGATTTTGGGGCCGGAACGCATGATATGAGGTAAAACCTGATAGCGCTGGGGTGCTCTCAGGAGCCTTGAACCAGGTTTCTGTCACAGCACAGACATCGATGTTCTCCATACTGAGAAGGGCCTCGAGTGCGTGCATTTTGAGATTTAGACTTCTGGCATTGAGCAGCATTACCCTTAGTTTTTCCTTTTTGTGTTCTAGGGTGGTAGGTTTAGAATTTGAGCCTTGCCTAAAAAGGCACTATGGGGTGGCAAGAGCCTTTGCCAATATCCGGAATCCCAGGGGTGACAGGTGCAAGCCATCCCTTGTGAAGCAGCGTGGCTTGTCCAGCATGTCATCCCAGGCAGACAGATACTGGATCCCCTTTGAATGACACCAGTGTTTAAGCCAATTGTTAAAGCTGATCATCTTATCTCTGTATTGTGGCATCATTCTTGGTGAAGGTAGGATACTGCTCAAGGTCAGGGTCATACCTGCCTGGGCTACATAATCAGAGAGCTCCTCAATGTCTCTTTTCATGTAGTCCAAGGAGGTACGTCTCAGGTCGTTTACACCAGCGTGGACAATGACTGAGTCATATTTGTACCTGCTGTTGAGAGACCTGAGTGTTTGCGTTATGTGGCGGATTCTAGCGCCCGACAGGCAGCTTACTGTGACCTTCTCCTTACTCAGTCTGGTGAGCGGGACGTCAGTGTGTCTGACTATGGAGTCACCAATGACTAGTGTGTCTGGCATTGTGTTTGGCCTTAAGGGCTGTGACTGTTTGACACTCTGACTGTGAGGTCTATGTGTTGCAGGTGTTGTGTTCTGAGGTGGTGGTTGTTTGGGTGTCTGCTTTGGTGGCCTCTGCTGTTTTGGTAGATTTTTGATCAGATCCTCCGAGTATGTCTTTGTGTGTTTATGTGTATGATTTGAGGTTGTAATGGTACTATGTGAGACTGGGTCTATAGTGTGTGTGGTAACCTTCTCCTCCTGACTGATCTTGCCAGTCCTATGTTGAGAGAGCTCAGCCTCCAGTTTGGCCGTATAGTTGCATCTCTCGCATGTATTTGTGTTTTGTGGGAGGAGGAGAGGGTTGTCTGTGTACATGAGGCAATTGTAACATTGCCTCAATATTCCCAGGTTCACCAGCTGAGCAGGAGAGGACACTAGCAACTGATCCCTCGACATGCTAGAAGGATAGACAAAAAACTTAAAAAAAGATTCCGGGGGATGTGAGTGACCGAGAAATGGGGGGTTGCCTTTTTGGGGTACTATCTATGACAAGAGTGCCGTATCAAGGTAATAAGTACTGTAGGAGCAAGTGCTAGGTTTAACAGATAGAGAATAGTCTACTTGGAGTCAAGTAGAGATGATCTTTTTAGTTATAGGATGCGCTGATTTGATCAGTAGTATAGTTCGAGGAAGGTAGTTTTAAGGGAAAATTTGAAGAGTGGACTTTAGGTAGCCCGAATAGTTTAAACCTGCTTAACCGGCGCTGCCCTAGTGTGCAACGGTAGCAGCTCCGCGCTAATTTGCGCTAATTCGCGCCAAAGCGTGCTTTATAGCAGGGGGCTGGAAAAGACAGGAAATGACCCAAAATGGCCAATAAACTACAAGTTACTGCTTTAAACCACTCCTCTGAGGACAAACAGGCAGCTCAGTACTCCCTACTCCCACTAGTGAGTAAAGAAACTACCCCTTGACCAAACAAGGAAAATGGAGAAAACAGGAACCAAGACAAAGCCCAGGGATCAGCAAAATCTGATCACTGGAACAAACTATTAGAAAACTATAGACCCCCACTGATAATTGGGTTTAAAATAGTGCACCAAAAAAAATTACCCTACTTTTAATAGTAATTTTTAATAGAACTGAAAAAATATGGAACACATTACATTTGATTTGATTAACATTAATTGATGACTTTTTTGTTGTTGAGTTTTAATAAATACGTGCAGGGTCACATATTTCTCATATTTTTGATCATTCACTTTCTTTGGTAACTTGGGTGTTGTTGAACTCTAGTTGAACTCTAGTGTGTCACCCAAAACATTTTGGTGTGTCAACTTTGACACACATGCCATAGGTTCACCATCATTGTTCTACGACAATGCAGCAATTGTCTCATGTTTACACCTACTCACAAACACACAGCACAGACAGCACCTACAATGAAACACACATCTTAAAGTCATATTGATTCACTTCAAATGCCCATGAAATAAACTTTCACTCAGTTCAATATCCTAGTCATAGGTGACTCCATAGTAAGACACACTGATGTACCACTCATCAGGATGTGCAAGGTGGTCAGTTGCCTATCAGATGCAGGACCTGTCACATCGCACATGCACTCAAGTCTCTGCATCACAAGTACACATATGTCACAGTCATAGTACATATGGGTTTAAATGACCTGGACCATAAGAAGGGCATGATGGAGCTCTCAAAATATGTGTCTAGGCAGGTATGAACCTAGCCTTGAGTAGCATTGTACCATCATCAAGAATGATGCCGTGATGCCAACAAAAGATGGACTTCAACAATTGGCTTAGCTTCTGGTGTCATTCAAAGGGAATCATATATATATATATATATATATATATATATATATATATATGTATATATATATGTATAGGTCTACTGGAGAACAACGAAAATCCACTTGTTCGAAATGAACAGTGAATTTTTGGTTTTGTGAAAGGGCACTTAAGCAAAAGTGCACTTCCGCAAAGAACAGTTCAACGAACCATTAAGAAACACGGGTGCCGAAGTACACTACATTGGGGGAAAGGGAGGTTACGTGTGATCTAGGAGTTGGTATATTCAAGTAGGGGGGTGTGCAGCGGGACTTGCCCCCCTGCAAAATACAATGTTTTATTGTTTTTTTTATTGGTTCATTGAACTGATGTTCGCAGAAGTGCACCTTCGCTTAAGTTCACTTTTGCGGAGGTGTGGTCTACTGTCTAATTTCGAAGATGTGAGTTTTCGAAGTTATACAGTAGACCCATATATAGATATATATATATATATATATATATATATATATATATATATATATATATTGTGTCTTTTGGCTTTTCCCGGTTAGGGGTCATCAGAGCAGAACTCCAGTCCACTAATGACTGGTAGTAGATTTTACGTACCGGATTACCAGCCCTGATGCACAACCTTCAACGAAGGTATGCCCCATTCACATATGCCTCTGCACAGAAGACGCTCTAGCTGAGAATCGAACGGGACAACGTCTTGCTATGAGGCGACAATGCTACAGCAACACCACCACCGCAGTCTATACATATATATATATATATATATATATATATATATATATATATATGGCTATGTTTCTTGATCAAAATTTCACTATCTAGAACAAGAAACATAGAGACCCATTAAAGCGAAAGTGCACTACATTGAAAGTGCACTTTCGCAAAAGCCAGTTCTCTGAACCGGAAAAAAAACAACAAAAAAATACTTTAAACAGTATTTTGCAGGGGGGCAAGCCCCCCCAACACCCCCATGTGCAGGACTGTGCCCCCCACAACCCCCCTACTTAAATATACTAACTCCGAGATTGCACTACAATAGGGAAAAGGATATATTTTCATATCCCCACTGTACTGTGCTTCGGAGAACCGGCTTTAGCGAAAGTGCACTTTTGATTTAGTGCACTTTCCCGTAAATGGGTTCAGTCTTCTGGTTGTTGTGATAGTGTGTTTTTCACAATCAGAAGTAGACTTACACACAAACACACACATACACACACACACACACACACACACACACACACACACACACACACATATATATATATATATATATATATATATATATATATATATATATATATATAGATATGTATATATATATATCTTCCTGGGAGGAGATGGTAGACAGACCTGCCTGCTTTGCCAGTGATGGCATGCATCCCCCCCAAGGCTTTGCATATTTGCTAAATTTTTGTCTATTCCTGTATCACATTTTTAGGCAATGTCACCCTTCTGAAGAACTTACATTAACAAAATGGAATCAGGATAATGTAAAAGTATTACTGCTCAATGGTAAATGGTAGGAGCCTAAAAAAAAAACAATGTTGATGTATGCATTGCCTTGGAGACCTGACTCAAGACTGAGAGCACACCATCAAACTTCCACATGTTTAGGCCCACCACTTTTGATGAAGACACTGAAGAGCCGGTGTCTCCATATCCTTAAAAAATTTTACCTCTAGACTTGTTTAACAAGATTATGACCTAGAAATCCCCCACATCCAACTAATTATTAACAAAACCCATTATCATATTGTAGCTAACTAGGACTCCCTGTATATCCCATCAAACTGTGCCTCCTGTCTAACTAGTATGTCATCCTAATCCAAATGCCATTCTTCTAGGATACTTCAGCTACCCCTCCATCAGTTCAGAAACATACATTATAAAATGTGCATGCCCAGAAATTTCTGGACTCCATCAATTCAAACTCTCTGGACGAGTTAGTCCACACCCCAACCAAGGGTAATAAAATCCAGGACTTGGTCCTTATCAACATGGGCCAGCCTTGATCCCCACCAATTGTCACTTGCTCCCTGGTTGAATCGGACCACAAATCTGTTACATTCACCATAAGACTGAACCAGGAAGTATCTTCCCATATGACTCTACTCAGAGATTATGCTAAGGCTAATCTACAAAGACTGAATGATAACTTGACTAAATTCAAAATCCCTCTCAAACCTGAAGACCCCACTGTGTATGCAAAAACCTTTGCTGCCAAATAACAAGGACATGTGAACAGTTGCATAAATGCATCTGTCTCCCTCCAAAGTAAATGCAATGCAAAATGTAGGACTAATCCCCTGTGGTGGAAGACAATATAAAAATACTCTTTCTCTCACTTCCTGTTGCATTTCCTGTTTACACTGTACTAACCTACCATTAAATTCTCCACAAACTGGCTAACATTTCTCTAAGTATTAAAACATTGTCATATAACTTGTATCTGTTTTCATATTGTGTGTAATTTAGTATAAGTATGTAAACTGTATTTGTTTTTTGTATTCCTATAGAGTGCAAAATTATTATTCCTAAATGTTTTGTAATACTTTGGAGTCCCCCCCCCCCTCCCGGCATCCATTGAAAATGGTCTCCTACACAGTCAGACTTTGCCAGTAATCAAATATAAGTAAATAAATAATAAATAAATAAAAAGAAACTAATTTGCATGCAATAATAAACTTTACACTCAAGATGTTAAAAATGCTCTTACTAAACTAAATAGGGAATTCTGGTCATTGATCAAATCAACCAATGTTGCCTTCCTTTACTAAGTTAGAGACTTCAGAAACAATGCCAGGCACTATGTAGAACTAATAGTAAATGACATCACATACACAGTCCCAAAGGACGTAGCAAATCCACTAGCAGACAGATCTAATGCCCCCCCCTCTCTAATATTGCAATATCACACACCTGCATCTATACCTCCTCTGATGTCCCAAAAACATTTTCTCAAGGCACTATACATGGCCAGAAAGAATATATTTCTATGGGGCTGGATAACATACCAGGCTGCCTACTGGTCAGCCTGAAACAGGACTTGTCAAACCCTGTACAAAGGTTATTTAATATCCGTCTCCAAACAGGCTTTGTGTACACTGAATGGAGGACAGCAACATAACACTGCACAAAGGTGTGTGTGTGTGTGTGTGTGTGTGTGTGTGTGTGTGTGTGTGTGCATGTGTGTGTGTGTGTTGTGTGCGTGTGCACGCGTGAGTGGAGTGTTAATGGACTTGTGTAATTACAGATCCTTAAACCTGACCAGCCTTATATGTAAGGCTATGTAACGGATTGTTATGAAACTATTAACTAAAGACATAGGCAATCTACAAACTTTCCTCCCAAGCTATTTTGGGTTCACAAGGGCAGATCCTGCCTACTTAACCTGTTTGATGCCTTTGAGAAGGTTACAGAGGCAACAGATGAAGGCAAATCAGTGCACTCCACATATCTAGACCATGCTGATGCTTTCAACACAATCATACTCTGGTATCTTGGATAAACTCTCCCATCTAAATGCAAATATCTGTTTAACTCATTGGATAACAAAGTGGCTCACAAAGAGAACCCATAAAATTAGGATCTGTGCATCCTCCAAAAGACCAGTCTCTGGTCCAGTCCTCAGACCACCCCTCTTTATCATTTATTTCTCGGAGGTCAAAGCAAATGTTAAAAAGTTTTATGAGTTACCAAGTTTGCACATGACTGTAAACTTAGTGCTATCATAAATTCTGTACAGAATACCAAGATCCTGTAATAGGGCCTCTCCCAAACAAATGGCTAGTGTCAGGAGCATAGACTGAAACTAAATGCCAGGAAATGTATAATATCCTTTGGCAAGAGTGACCTCCCTTGTAACTTTCAGATTGACAACACATCTCTGAAAGTTGATCGTGCAATCAAGGTCTAGGTACCTAAGTCAACAATTAATTTTCCTTCGGTAATTACTTATCCACTATTATAAGGAAGTCATTCATCATTGCACAGGTTATATCTAAAGGTATGTCATCCAGATTCAGGAATATAATCATTCCATTGTATGCAGCTATCATGTCCCCCCCAAAAAAAAATCAAGGACCTAAATCATAAAAACTATGTTGACTGTTCAAAGCCTTATCCCTTTTCTCAGTATCATACATACTACTAAGAGATGACCTGTGGTTCACAGACAGGGCCTCATTTAACTCAATCCTGTCAGATGTACTGGGCATTTGCAAGTCCAATAGTAGTGTGAAAACCTGCACAAGGAATCTCAGTCTCTTTTGCAACATTAATATGACATGCTGGAGAGATAGGTATGCATCACAGAGAATACTACATTTATGGAACTGTCTTCCGCTCTGCATAAAGCAAAGTACCTCTCGTATTCTATTCAAATGTAATTTGGTTGACTGGATGGAAAGCATAACTTGACCCCAGTTTAGCACCTGTGTTTCCTTATATATAGGGTTTATAAGTAAATGTCCCAACCCTCTGGGCATTCATACACAGAAATATAAGGGCTAGAAAAATGGGAATATAAGTCTAGGATTCTTAAGATCTTCAAAGATCAGAAGCCTAATAAGTACCTAGGAAACTATGAATCTAAGTATATTCCACAAAAGATGGATTCTCTGAGATATATATTTATGTCACTAGCAGGTCCTGTTTATGTTTCAATGGAAGTTATGATCTCTTCAGTGGATGTTTATGGTGTTACTAGTTTTTTTAGTGTGATGGAGGTTGCTTAGGACTGGATCCTTTGACTCTCTGTAGACCAGACACAGGTCACTTCTTATGAGTCTTAGAAGAACAAGAGAGCACTGTAAGGCAGTCAAAGAAGACATAGCCTTGATCATCTCAAGGTGGAAATGCTGCAAAAAATGCTCTTATGGGCCTGATAAGGGAGGAGTAGTGACTGGTGATAAATTACTTTGATCAAGAAGAAATACCCCGGTGATTAGTCTGATTAGATAAAAGAATTTCCTAACAACACTGCATACACGATGATCAAAGGGTAGTTCATTGTCTATGAAAATTCCCAGGTTCTTAATGACTGAGCCAGATTTCAAATGGGTGTTGTAGGTGCATGGGTGCTCAGTTCTGCAAAAGGACACAGTGCTTCATTTCTTGGCACTTCATTTTAGGCCATGGTGCATGTTAGTTCCTCCTGAAGAACCTGAAAGTCATTGGGGAGTTAATGACAGCTCCAAATTTGCAGTCATCTGAAGACTTGGTCAGCCATAGGCCTTTAATTTCAGCCTTGACAATAGAAAAATAAATTCCAAACAGATGTGGTCCTAGGACTAATCCTTGCTGGACACCACCTATTTTCAAAGAGAACATGCCTCCCACAGGGAGTCTAATGCATCAGTGAGTTGGTCAAAGAAGGCCACCAGGATCAGGAGGCAGGACCTGCCTTTAACAAACCCAAACTGGCTTGGGCTTGGATTAAGGGCTTCTAGACAGCCTATGTCCTTGTAAATGAGTTCCATGGTGATGTGTTCCACTGCTTTGCATATAAGGTTGATGAAGCTTATAGGTCTATGGATTGGTTGTTGATCCCCCTCATCCATGGAGCAGGATAACTACTGCAGTTCTCCACTCCTATGAATCCAGTGGAGAAGCTAAAATGAAATAGGCTTAGTAGTGAGTCTACCAGACAGTTTCTAGTGCTGACCAGAAAGCTGCCTGACACATTATCATTACCCATGCAGCTAGTGTTTTGGCCTTGGAGAGAGTATTTAGGACTTGCTCATAGGTGATCAGAGGGGTATTATGGGTGTGCTAATAGTTTTGAGAAAGTTAGAGGGAGATAGGGTAGTAAAGACAAAGCTGAATTTGCTCACTAATGCTGGCTCTTTCCTCAGGGGACAAGGAAGTGTTGTTATTACTTCTGAGCATTACTGAGCATTATCTCTATGGTTTCTGATAGAGCTGAAGAAGGCATTGTGGTTGTCTTAAGCAGAGGTAGCAGTTCTTGAGTCATACTTACATCTGGGGATTTGGTTTTGTTTACAAGTACTTAGGTGATATTTTTGAGTCCATCTCTAGATGATGGGGTATCAAGTTCACTTTTACAAATATGAATTTCTGTCTCTTATTGTGTAGTTTGTTTATGCCAGGTTTTCACTGTAGGAGTTTATTCCTGAATTTGACATTGTATTTATGTCTTTTGGGAACAGATCCCTCAATGAATGCATTGATGTGGGTTTAGAAATTATCTGCAAAAATGGCAGTGTATGAGGGGGAGTCATCAAGTTGAGGAGGAACTTAAATTCTATCAATTCATCAGTTGGTTGGATTAGTTTTGCCATAGTATAGTCTCTGAAGATATAAGGTTGTTTTTCTTTTTGGTAAGTCATGTTTTACTCTCATGATGAGTGTTACCAAAAGATTGTCAGATTTCACCACTTGTGTGGTAACTGTAGGTGTGGAGCATATGGTAATTATATTGGTGAGAACTAGCTCCAATTTTTGAACCCTTTATTGGTACTAAAACCACTTTGTCTAGGAGGTTGGTGTTAATAACATCCAGGAATCTTTGTGCATATTTATTTGAGGTAGTGTAGGTTTCCTAGTTAACGGGGGAATAACTGAAGTCTCCCAGGAGCCAACTCATTAGTGACCCTACTAGAGGCAAAACTATTCTGGATGTGGTCCTCACTATTAATATCAGCTTACCTGTTCCATGCACACCAGTAACAAATCACCAACAGCGCAGCTGCTCAAAGTCAAGTTATGCTAAACTAGCTTCTGATAAGAATGTATTAGTAATTGTTGACTCAGTTGTTATGGATTGTTGATTCCAAACTCATCTGCCTGGTCAAGGATGGGGATACTGTCAGCTGCCTCTTGGGTGTTAGTATCACAGACATTACAAGGTCCTTAGGATCCTTTGCAGAGACACATATGACTATGACATGGTGGGGTCCATGTAAGAGTTAGTGACCTGGGGCACAAATCCCTGAGGGGCACATAGAGATACATGTAAGAACTCTTTAGTCATATAAAAGGTGCAGGTAAGATTGCAGTCCTGAGTGGAATAGCTCCTTTAATAAGAGTGATGGCTAGGTATAAAGAGCTGGTATCATTCCTGGGGGATTCGGTATGTATAATCCTGACATAAGACAATAGATAATCCTACTTGTTTGGCAAGGGATGGACTACATGTCTCATTCAAGGGTTGCCAAATACTGATAACAGCCTCTGCTGCCCCTGTAGTGCCCTTTCTAGGTAAACTCAATGTAATGGTCACCCCAACTTAGTAAGTTCTTCAGACCGTATGCTGTACCACAGTAAGATAGCTCTCCTCAATTCTAGGAGTCTCAGTCCCTTTCTAGGCAAACTCAATGTAATGGTCACCCCAACTTAGTAAGTTCTTCAGACCGTATGCTGTACCACAGTAAGATAGCTCTCCTCAATGCTAGGAGTCTCAGTCCCTTTCTAGGCAAACTCAATGTAATGGTCACCCCAACTTAGTAAGTTCTTCAGACCGTATGCTGTACCACAGTAAGATAGCTCTCCTCAATGCTAGGAGTCTCAGTAACAAGTAGCATGATGTTGAGATGCTTCTGCATCTGGAACATGTCCATGTATGTGTAGTTATAGATACAGTAAACGCTCAGTTGACAGGCACCCATGGTGATTGGCAGATGCTGGATAACTGTAGTTTCTGGTTGCTTGAGAGCTACTATTAAAAATAGGCCTGATTAATACTGTACCCTATATGATTTGTTTGGTTTGACTTGTTCTCAGGTTGGGGGGAGAGGAATTTATTCTCATCTTCCTTTTTAAAACTCTAAAACTCTAAAAACATAAGATATGTTTCAGCAAGGGAGAAACAGAAAGTGCATCACATGAAAAATGTACTGTATTTCTTCAATATGGGGAAACAGAAAGTGCAACACATGAAAATTGTACTGTATTTCTTCAATATTGTTTTGCCGGTTGCTTGAGTTCCAGTTAACTAAGAGTTTACTGTACTTTGTTTAAATGTGAAAAAGCACTCTCTGCATAGCTGAGTTTTGCATTTACCATGCCTTCCAGCCTGGTGGGAACTGTGATGGTGTTTCCATATTTGCAAAGGGCCACATTTCATCTTGATGTTTACTCAGAGACCCAGAAATCATGCTCTAAGAACTTCAGTGCACCATGGGCAAGGCAAGCTACTAGTTGATAGAATGCTACAGTACCCTCTCTAACTCTAAAATGATGAGAGATTCATGGATGTTTTTTGAAGAAACTCCTATAAGCATCAATTCCATAATGCTAGGTGACTTCAAATGTCCAGCCATAGACTGGAGCTCCTTTACTCTAATTTAGGATATACTCAAAGATTTCTGGAATTTGATAAATAGAAATTCCTTGAACCTGATTGTTAGCAAACCCACTAGAGAACAAAATATTTTAGATCTGGTTTTCACTAATACTGCCTATACCAGTTACACTCCCTTAGTCTGTCCTTCTCTAGTTAAGTCAGTCATAAACTTGTGACATTAACTTGCAAAACCAAAAACAAATGTCTCTATATTTAAGGACTTAGGAAGGGTAAACGTTACTCAGTTATAAAATGAAATCTCTAAATTTACCCATGACATCATAAGTGACACCAACATTGCAGCCAACTTCACTAATGATTTTTATGCCTACTTAGATAAATGCATAGCTGTAGCAGTCCCACTTGGAGCCACACAAAATGAGAAATTTGCCCCCCCCCCCCGCCACCGCAATGGCTAACCAACATAAATCACCTTTTTAACATTACAAAAACATCTCCTTAAACTGTAAAGTAAGGTGACAACTCTTCAAAATAGGAATACTTTATAAAATATTATGTAGAAAATGAAAAACACAACAAGGATCAGTAAAGCAGCTCATGATTAGTGATTAGTCTCTGAAGCAAAGAATAACTACAAATCCTTTAGATGTATGTGGAAAACTAAGGAACAATAGTCAACCTTGTTATGAACATCTCCTTAATGGGACGTCCACTCTGACCCAGATGACATTGGAAATCTACTAGCAAACAAGTTCTCTGCAAAGTACTCCTAAGAAACCCATATACGAACAGCAGTCATCCCCGAATCCCCCACCCTTATCTTTACTAAAAAACATGTTGTTGAAGTATTATCTAAAATAAAACACTTCCTCCGTGGGTCTTGATAACATATCTGTGTGCTTATTAAACAGTGTCATCCAGGCTTTTGCTGAACTTCCCCTTATTTTACAACCTAGACCTAGTCAGAGATTATGGACCCAAATCCTGGTGTCTCAGTAAGTTAAACAGCTCAGTTAATGGTGGCCCTACTATGGACCTGGGGAATTATGGGCCACTCAGTCTTATGAGTCTGATATGTAAAACTACTTAGTGCATCATAACCAGTCTCATTAATTGAGCTACTAAAAATGTCATTAAGCTTGAGCACCAACAATCTGGCTCTACCACAGGGAGATCATGCCTATTAAACCTTATTAATTTATTTGAGAAGGCTATACAGGCTGTTGACAGGTTATTCACACAGCATATCTTGATTTGGCCAAAGCATTCAGTACCATACTTCATGCCAGAATTGTAAGGAATCTTTCATTCTTAAGCATAGATCCTTATATGGTAAGATGGATTACCAATTGTCTGAAAGACCGAAGTCGTATAGTTCATTTGTTGGTTGTTTTCAAGTAGTGCTGAAGTAAACAGTGGAGTGCCCAAGGGGTCTGTGCTGCTTCCGTTCCTGTTTGGCATCTACTTCTCAGATCTCAGAAATGGTAGCCAGAACCTCTGGTTAATGAAATTTGCAGACAGCATCCTTCAGAAAGAACATACCTTAGTTAATACCCTGTGTATGTACAATTGGCTTAAATTCAACACTAAAAACATAATATTGTTTCCTTTGGAAAAAAAAAAAGTTTCCTACAACTTACAGTGCAGATAACACATTTGTTCAAAATGAAAAAGTAGTCAAGGGCCTGGTCACATGGGTCAGCAGTTTCCTCTCTATTGTTCATGTAGCAACTGTTGCCAGGAAATCTTTCTACTTCGCATGACTAGTAGCCAAAGGTATTTCATCTAGATCCAAAGATGTTTTTAGCCCTCTATAGTCATCACTGATCAGACACATTTATAGAGCACCTTTGGTATGTATCTTATATGACATCTAAAAACACCTGAACAAATTTGAAAAGCCCCAGAGGTTCATGAAAAGATCTCCGGTCTTAAGAACCTAACAGGAGAAACTGAAAGCTCTTTCCCCCTTCCCTGTTGTCTGTTTTATAGACTCCTGAGAGGTGATCTGTACCTTACTTACCATGCTATTAGAGATCCAGTGGTCCTTGACCTTCTATATCTGAGTAAGACAAACAGCTCAGCTAACACTGGCACCAGCAAACTGAGCCTTTATCAGCAAATATACAGAACACGATAAAAAGATGGATTCATCATTCAGTGCTTCCCTCTTCTCTTGAATAAACTTCTATTGCAGGTTAAATAATATGATTCTGTATCTTCCTTCAAATCAAACATGGATGAGTGGACAAGTGCTCTCAGATTTATCCCAGGAGTAAACTGGCCTTTCACCCCTTGAGAAAGGAGGCAAAGCTTAAGAGGGGAGGTCATGCAAGGTGTACATGGTTAGACTAAAATAGCTTTGAAACTCCAATGAATCCAATGAGTATGATTTCTGTAATGATGTAATTAAATATTACAAAATGTATTCATGATTCATTTAAGTTTGCATAAGATGTGCAATAGTTGATTTTCATACGAAATATTCAGTAACAGATTGAATTTTAAATGTATTTATCATATGTATCCAAGTAATGTATATTAGTTGGATGTTGATTTGAGACTGCAAACATTAGTTGATTACTACTTTCTATAAAAAAACATACTGGTTCAAATACATCTTTAGATAGGTATAGTTGCCACCTTCCTAACTTAGCCAAGTGCTTACCTTATGGAGAATATGAGCTTATAATAGTTGGAGTATTTAATGATGGTGAAGGTGCTTGTCAGAATGTTCAGGAGAAGAGTTTACATACCGAGCAACCTTTTTGGACAGTTAGTGGTTAAAGTAGTGGTAATCCTTTAAATGAGGTTATATTAAAATATTTAGGAAAGGAACTGTTAGATAACAAAACACAAAATTTATTTTTTCTCTCGATTTAATGTGATTTCTGATAAATTAGTCTGAGTAAAATATAATAATTGGAATATGTTGAGAAAAGGTATGCATTTTAAAAACAATATTATTTGTATAGATGACCTTTCACTTATACTTTGTACAAATATTGCTCCGCTTTTGGTGCAAAGCCATTTTAAAAGACCAGCCACTAGTCTGGTGTCTGGTGTTTATATCACAGGAATTTTATTCTGGTCACTTGCTTTATATGGATAATATATATATATATATATATATTTATATATATATATATATATATATATATATATATATGGATTTACCTGAAAATGCCAAAAGTCCACAACGCCGACAACAAGAACACTGACACCGGAAGATCGACAACAGAGAAGACCGAAAGTTGAGAATCCTGATGCTGAGAACACCTACATGTTAAGGTAAGTGTGTGATAGGGACGGACGTTAGGGTCAGGCTGTGGGTAAAGTAAGTGTGTGATAGTGACGGACGTTAAGGTAGGGTGTGGGTCAGGTAAGTGTGCGATAGTGATGGACTTTAGGTTTAGGGGCGGGTTAAGTGAGTTAGGGTTAGGGTGCAGGTAAGGTAAGTGTGCGATAGAGATGCACTTGAGGGTTAGGGGCAGATTAAATGAGTTAGGGTTAGGGTGGAGGTAAGGTAAGTGTGAGATAGTGACAGACTTAAGGGTTAGGGTTTGGGTTAAGGCTAGTGCATAGATAGTTGTGTATGTAAGGTTTTGTGTAGGTTTGTAAGGTGTTTGGTGTGCTTGTGTTGTGTGTGTGTTTTTCGGGAAAGGTATTTGTTTTGTTGATTGTCGGGATTATGGTTTGTTGGGCATGTGAAGTTTCGTGTTTTTGAATTTTCATTTTTTTCATGTTGGTTATTTAGTTGTCAGTGTTTTTGCATGTCGGTGTTATCAGGTAGACCCATATATAGAGAGAGAGAAAACAAACTAGTAGTTTGTTGGCTTATTGTTTACTTATATGTAGTACCAGCGTTGTGGTTTTCATGTTAAGTTGTCAGAAAAATCTCAGAATTTCATACAGCGGAATCTAAAAGAAACTTCAGAAACATGTCAGAGATGTAATAAATAAAGAAGTTATGTACTTACCATAACATTCCATGTGAGTTGTTCATCTCGCCTTCATTCTTACACATGGGTTCGGAGCCGATTCATCGGCTCTGAGTCGGCCGCTTTCAAAATCTCAAGGTCTTAGAGTAGCTTGAGGCCCAGTCCCTATCCCATGATGCTCTCTGTCTAACCTCAGATCTAGTTTGCTGATCCCAGCGTGTAACATATATAACACCTAACAAGTACTCCAGCTGGAGTAAGAAATTGTATAACAAGACCCATCAGACTGCAAGTCTTACTTGTTCTTCAAGAAACCTGGAGGGGGAAGGCGGGTGGGAATGTAAGAATGAAGGCGAGATGAACAACTCACATGGAACGTTATGGTAAGTACATAACTTCTTTATGTGAAGTTGTTCAATCTTTCCGTTCATTCTTACACATGGGTAGCGTCCCAAGCACCCTAATCCTGGGTGGCTCACGGGAGTATATTCCTGAGGACAGTGGAACCAAAGGAAGCCCTGTCCCTGGAGGCACTGTCTACTTTGTAATGAGTGATGAAGGTATGTGGCTTAGACCAAGTGGCAGCTGCACATATAGTGTCCAAAGGCTGGTCTATATCAGCATTTTAAATATTTAATAGGTCAAATCACTAAATGTCAAATTGAAATGATCGACCTATTAAATATATGAAAGCCGATAAAATAAACACACCCCAAAAAAAACCTAAAGAGTGTAGGCAGGGGGGGCAATCCCCCATGCACCCCCTCATCCCCCACTACTTAAATATACCAACTCAGAGACCGAACTACATTGAAGTAAATGGAAACTGTTTACCCATTCGACATTCTGCACTTTTGGCATTCTCGAGGCGACAATATCGGATTCGATATTGTCAGTGTTCGGGATGCTGATATAGACCCTCCAAAGGCAGCCTAGCCGCATAAGCTGTGGAAGTAGAAACTGCCCTAGTGGAATGCGCTTTCGCACTATGCTCCAATGGATGATTTACTGAGGAATATGCAAATTTTATGCAATCAGTTAACCATTTGGAAAGAGTAATTTTGGATACTGGTAGCCCTTTCTTTGTGTCAACATGAGAAACAAAGAGTTGCTCTGATTTTCTAAATTCTTTTGTTCTGTCCAAATAGAATCTTAATTACCTGTGAACATCAAGCTCATGCAACATATACTCCAACTTGTTAGAATGATTACTGAAAAAAGTTGGGAGTTCAATAAGTTTGATTCAGGTTAGCCTCTGAACACACCTTTGGAAGGAAAGAAGGGTTAGTCCTCAGTGACACTCTGTCGGGATGAAACACCAAACATGGGAATTTGATAGATAGGGCCTGAAGTTTGGACACTCTACATGCTGAGGTAATGGCTACCAAGAAGATAGTTTTCCAAAAGAGAAATTTCAAATGGCAGGATGATACAGGCTCAAAGGGAGGAAGGATAATCAATGCCAACACAAAATTCAGATTCCAGGGGGTAAAAGGTTGTCTAACAGGTGGTCTGAGATGAATAGTACCCTTTAGGAAGGCCCTACAGAGTCTGTGAGACATTAGGTTAGAACCTTCACATCTGAGGTGAAAATTTGAAATTGCAGCCAACTGAACTCTTATAGTGGCAGCTGCAGCACCTTCATTAAAACGTTTAGTCATAAATTCCAAAATGCTAGCAATTGGGGTGACGTAAGGGTCAATATTATTTTGGGAATCCCAAAAGACAAATCGCTTCCATTTACTGACATACAACATTCTGGTGGAAGCTTTATGGAGCAGCCAAGCTGTCAATCTGAGGGAATGAAGAGAAGGGTGAAGGGCCCCTAACGAATGCTTCAGTAGGTCTGGAACTGGGTCCAGAATCCAAGGTTCCTCCAGTTGGTAGAGTTGAAGGAAGGAGAACCAAATCTGTTGAGGCCAAAATGGGGCTATTAAAATTACAGTCCTCCCCAGGGCTTTGGCTTTCTGCAAGAATTTTGGAATCAGGGGTATTGGTGGAAAGGCATATAGGAGTCCCAGGGGCCAATCGTATACGAGCGAATCCCTTGGGCTGTCCCCTGGTGGGGGATTCAGGGCAAAGTAGTTTCTGCATTTGGCATTCATAGGGGATGAAAACAGGTTGCAGCAAGGCTGGCCCCATCTGTGGAAAAATCTTCTCCGCAAGCTCGTTTTTGAGGGACCACTCATGCGGCATCAGAATGGCTCTGCTCAGTTTATCCACAATCACATCCGTTGGATTTCCCTGGGATGTGCATTGCTATCAGAAAGCACCCAGTGGATACAGCCAAACTCTCAGGGTCTCTCAACATAAGGGGTAAAAGTTGGTTCCCCCTTGCTTTTTGATGTACCAGACCACAGACATATTGTCAGTCTGGATCGCAATCGTCCCTAGAGTTAGAGAGTGATGGAAATACTGCACCATCAAAAGTACCGCTCTCAACTCCAGGACATTTATGTGCAACTGTGACTCTGTCTCTGACCACGTGCCTTGGGCTGTTCTTCCCTGAAAAAGCCCCCCACCCTATCAGAGAAGCATCCGTGGTCACCGTGGCTGATGGCGGGGGAAGAACAAAAGGGCGACCTATTGTTACATGATGGCTGGTCAACCACCAATGAAGATCCTTTCTGCATAAATCTGTAATCATTATCAAGAATGACATTGGACATTGTTGGTAAGACCACTGGGTGAAGAGTAACCATTGAAGTATTCTCATGTGCATCCGCTCCAGAGGAACTGCTATGAGTGTTGCTGCCATAGTACCTAGTAGTTTCAACACTTGAGAGGCTGGTATTTTTTTGCTCGTCAAAATGTCTGATACCTGTTGCCGAAGAGTGACTATTCTGCCCAGTGGCAATTTTACCATGGCAGTGGTGGTGTCTAAGTCTGCTCTGATAAAGGAGATATGCTGCGATGGTGACAACGCAGACTTGTCAAAATTTATAGTTATCCCTAATTGAGAGTGTGATCCCTGCATTGAAATAGTTGATGCCTGGAGGTGGCGGTGAGGAGCCAGTCATCTAGATACAGAAACATTTGGAATCCTAGATGCCTCAGGTGAGCCGTAACCACTGCCATGCATTTGGTAAACACTCTGGGGGCTGTTGTGAGACCAAAGGGCTGTGCTCGGGACTGGTAGTGACTGGTTCCCAGCTGGAAACTCAAGCGATTGCTGGATGGTCTGGCCATTCTGAAATGATAGTATGCATCCTTGAGATCTATAGAGCACATCTAATTGCCCGTTCCTAGAAATGGAAGAATCAATTGAAGCATGACCATCCGGAACTTCTCCTTCTTTACGAAGGTGTTGAGTCTGCTGAGGTCCAAGATGGGCCTCCAGTCCCCTGTTTTCTTTAGAACTAGAAAGGATCTGAAGTAAGTTCCGGATCCTATTTGGTCGGCTAGGACTGGCTGGATGACTCTCTTTACCTGCAGCCTTTGGATTTCTATGGCTGCTTGATCCCTGAGACTGGGTGGAACATGTGGGATTTTCTTTCGAACAGGTGGGTTTTTGAGAATGGGATGATGTAATCCCTGGTAACAATGCTTTGTACTCAAGAATCTTTTGTAATTTCTAGCCAGGCATCTGGATACAAAGACAATCGACCCCTGACTGCCTCCAGAGTAGGACAGTCAGGCCTCCTTTCAGGAGTGCTGGTAGGGCTTGCCAAAGAACTGATCCCTGTCGCCCTGGTTGTGCAGACCCTCTCTGCCGCCTGGGTGGTGCCTTCCATTATTACCACCTCTTCTGCCCCTGGAGGGGGGTTCACTATTTGTAATCTGAAAGGCTCCTTGGGACTTCTGGAACCACAATTTTCCACCCTTTTGCCCTTTGGGGTACGGTCTTGTAGGGGTGGAAAAATGGACTCCTAAGGCAGATAGAGTCTTTCCATCTTACTCACACCTAGTGAGGGTCTCCTTGACTTTAGGCCCAAAAAGAGATGAGCCATCAAATGGGGTATTCATGAAGGAAGACTTCAAGGCTTCCACAAAGGAGCATAAGCGCATCCAGGAATGTCTCCTAAGAGCTATTGCTGAACCCGCTGCCCGACTCGACCCATCGGCTGCATAAGAAATGAGCTGCATGAACGAATTAACTATGGAATTAAGGGTATTGAGCTGGGCCGTCACCTTATCTGAGACACCTTCAGCTGTACTACCCTGCAGAGTATCTCCAAGCTCTTTTAGGAGATCTCTTTGAAGGTGAGTAAACTGTGTCAAATAGTTGAGTGATCGATTGGCAAAAGTCACTGAACTAAAGATGCGTTTACCATACCTATCCATTGTCCTGGAGTCTCTATTAGGAGGATGGACAGTAGAAGAGGTTTTAGAAATCTCTTTCCTGGGTGGCCACTGCCACCACCATGGCATCAACAGGCACTCCCTTGGTAAGGAACGTTTTGTCTTGGGGTGAAGTAATAAATTTGTTGGGCCTCTGAGGGACAGGTTCCACAGTATCAGGAGACTCCCACACCCTTCGAGCAACTAGCTCTATGAGTTCATCGAAGGGTGGCGTCACCCAGGAGGTGGAAGGTTGAGACCCAAAGGCCTTCCGAAGCACTGACTCATCATCAGTAGGGCTAACGGGCTACCAGCTACCCCTCTGCTTCAGGACTTCAAGGATATCAGCAAAGGAGATATCCTCAGAGGGGGACCATGGGGACCCTTCTGACTCCTCTAAGTCAGTGTCTGATGTGATAGACTCCTGTGAGGAGTCTAAATGCCTCCTCTTACAAAGCTTCTTACTGGGAACCTCATCAGTGGGGGCTTCTGGTGAGGTCTCAGTAGAACATGGGTCACCCAGTGGGGCTACCTGAGGCTCTGGGTCTCGATGCTTTACAGGGACGTGCGCTGTAGAGGCAGAAAGCAGCACTTTAGGGGAGGAGGAGGAAGGCCCTGATGATGTATGAGTTTTGGAAGACATAACCCTCCTCACAGCATCGAAGGCTCCACTGCTCTGACGTGAGGAAGCAGCCAGTTCCGAAGAAGATGGCTTTAACCTCCTTGGCACCAAAAGAGTGGGCTCCACCCCAGAGGCAGGAGCCAAGCTCATCCATGCAGAAGCTCTGCGTGGAAGGGTCGGAACTGACCCATCAGTTTGACCCCCTCCCCCGGAGCCGACCAGAGAGTGTCGGCTCCCAGACTTCTCGAACTGCACCGAAGTAGTCTGAGTTGACGGAGTCGATGGCAGTGGAACAGGCCTAGGCTCCGAAGGCTCCACAATCATCAGGTACACCTCCCCCAGCTCTGAAAGCTTAGCTTGGCTCGGAGGAGGAGTAGATACAGCAGGTAATATAGTCTTCGGCTGCGAAACCGGTTGGGTCAAAGCCGATAATAATTTGGCCAGTGCCAGATTCTCGAGAAGCCTCTGCATCACATGGTCCATATCCACATCGGAGAGGGTTCTCGAAGAAAGAGTATAAGGTATCGAGGAAGCCACTGATTGCAAAAATGGGTGACCTCAAGGTTTCAGAGACCGGCTCCAATACTGGGGACCAGATTCGAAACACCAAATCAGTGCTCGACTCCAAAGACTGCAGAACCAGCGATCGCACATTCTCAGTAAGGCCTGGAGCTGATGACTTCAGTTCAGATGAAGTTTTAGAAGATTTTGAGCCCGACGATGACTTAGAAACCTGGTCAGCCTTGTCCAATGATTCCTGGAAATCTGGTTTCAGCAAGCCCATGTCTACCAGTTTGCTCCTATGCTCCAGTAACACCCTGCTGCTAAAGGAGTGACAGATGGAGCAATCCTCCTGAAGATGGACTGCCCCCAAACAGTACACACAACTGACATGTAGATCAGTTATGGACATTTTCTGCTCACACTTAGGGCATTTCTTAAATCCAGATTTTTGTTTTTCCTTTTGATCAGCCATATCCAAAAAACAGTATAAGTCCAGTGAACAACCCAAGTCTATACATATATATATATATATATATATATATATATATATATATATATATATATATATATACGTATATACATATATATATATATATATATATATATATATATGTCTGTATATACATATATATATATATATATATATATATATATATATATATATATATATATATATGCAAATCTGGTTCCCAGCCGGAAAACCAGTCAAGAGAAAGCAGACTAATCTAATAACACACACACACACACACACACACACACACACACACACACACACACACACACACACACACACACACACACACACACACACACACACACACACACACACACACACACACACACACACACAGAAAAAAAACACTAAAGCTGTGACTCTACAAAGCTAACTTATTTAAACTGTATGATAAAGTATATTGAATTTTCTAACTTATCTAAATGATGAGATAGGGAATAACAAAAACGTAGCCAAAAGGCCTAAGAAGAGCTGCTCTGTAAAGATGAAGAAAGTCATCCAAACAGTAAAGACAAAGCCTAAACAACAAATTCAGGCTAACTAGCCAAAAACACACTAATTATATATGGAAATATAGGGAAAACTGTTGAAAAAGTTTGAATAAAGAAGAAATACCGGCCCGAGCTCTCTCCCTCGACCTCCGATCTGTTGCAGCAGCAAACTAGTGAGACAGAGAGCATCATGGGATAGGGACTGGGCCTTGAGCTACTCTAAGACTTTGAGCTTGTGAAAGCGGCTGACTTGGAGCCGATGAATCAGCTCCAAACCCATGTGTAAGAATGAACGGCGAGATTGAACAACTTCACATCAGATTTTTCCAACCCAGTACCAATGCAATTTAAGCTAAGCCTTGGAGCAAACCCTGATTTTTTTTTTTTTTTTTTTTTTTTTTTTTATTAAATCTGTTTTTTTAAATATGGTATCATTATATGAGGGAATTTTTGGATATATATTTTTTTCAGAAAAGAATGCAAATACCAAAATATAACACACTGGTAACCATAGCGTTAAATGTCAGTCTACTCTGAAGGCATGTGCTTCATCGAATGGTAGACATGTATTGCTTAAATTTCATTGGCTGCTGAGTCAGCATGACTCTGTAATCCATTTTTTGACCCTTGAAAGACTTTGGCTGCAATGTCAGGGTGTATAACAAAGTGCGGTATTTTTATCCATTCTCTAGTGTTAGTAGTTACATTATTTTTTTAAGATTAGTGAGCATGTTTAGTAGTTAAGAAGTTATATCCTTTGCATTTATCTGACTTATGAGAGGAGAATGGCAATAATATAAAACAAAATATGTTTAGTTTAATCTGTTTGGTGGCTATGTTCATTTCCAAGAAAGTTGTCCATTGCTGTTTAAATTCCCTATTACCTGCGCCATTTAACCCAGGTTTTTCAAAACAGTTAATATTATTCAAGTATAGCTGCCTCTGAGGTAGCATGAATGAGTTTCTACTGGGGCAGCATATTTTGCAAGACGACTGTGCCTAATGCCAAGATGTTTTTGAAGGAGATGTTGCTTCATCATAGCAAAAGTAACAATACAACTTCCTTTCCTGTCTTCCGTAATCAGTTGCATCACTCAGTGTTTGCTGTTCTGTCTCTGTTTATTAACTAATTGCAGTTCATACACTTTACCATAAACAATGTAACAATAACAGTAGAGCAAAGAACAATATCATAAACTGTTTCTAAATGACTTACACAATCCACTCCTTGATTCCAAAAGAGTGGACTGCTAAACTGGTCTGTCAGTTTTATTAGCCAGCCTTCACCATGCTGACCATGAAATGGAAGTATAAACTAAGAAGGTATCAGCTGCAGTAGGTGAGTTTGCCAGCAGATATCATTTCTATACAATATGACAGCTCTTTGTTTAGGATCTCCCGAAATAGTTCCATCCTTAAATAGGTGGACAGGAAGGAGCAGTTGTAAAAACTGATGTGACTAGACTCTGAAGGCATTCTCAGCAGCATTTTCTAGTTGTCATAGATAACTCTAATGTGTCTGTTACTTGACTGACTTTCATCATTAAAAAAGATGAAGTATTTATGTGAACAAATTGCTTTCCAGCCTCCATGAAAAGGGAGATTCCCCCTTTACCCCCCCCCCCCATTATAATTGATGCTGAAATCATAAAACCTCAAAGTTACAGTCAAAGTTCATTAAAATGAGGTTGGGATAAAAAAGTTTCAGTTAAATGGGTTCTGGCAGATCAGTTACTGATTAAGCAACCAAATTAACGACTTTATCATTCCTTTATGACAAAGTGATATCAACTGGACAGTGCAGTGCCTAGGAATCTGTCCTATCTGAAGTAAGATACATTTCACAGGTCTCAGGAGCGGCCTTAGGTCAACTGGTGTCCTAAGCAAAAGGGCTCCATGGTGCCCCCTACCACACCATCTGGTGCCCCCATCCTGGTCTACCTACACCAAATAAATACTGGAAAAGTGCCCCTGCCACAGCGGCACCCTATACGGCCGCCTAGTTGGCCTATGCCTAAGGCCGGCTATGTCTTGGTGACATTTTCCACAAGAAGATCATTCAGAATGTCTGGCAACAGTGAAATATTTTAATGCTCATCAAAGCTTGAAATTTAAAGCTCTTTTTTTTCACTTTTCCTTTTTGTGAGCATTCAATCCTTATAGTAATTAGAAACAAGGTAAATCATAGGCACACCATTCTTTGATCAAAAAGTACTTTATACATATTTCACACACCGTATTTTAGAGTTCTTTCTTTATTGACTTGATATGCCATGTGGGCATGCCATATTTCATACAGTATAACTTAAAGAGACGAGTTTGCTACTTCTGTCATTACAGAATTTCAACTACTAATGAACGCGATCAGATGAAGGAATTTAATATTTATCTTGCTCCACAATTCATTATATTATTAAGTTTAAAGTTAAAAGGATACTGCCATCAAGTTTTAAATGTTTTGATCATTAATTGCTTTTACTTATGTGCATCTGTCAGGTATTAACACCATGACCAAGACACAAACTTGTAATGACTTAATCTTGGAAAGGACTACACATCACTAGGGTCTAGTTCCAAAAACATTTCATCCAAGAATAAAATGACATGGAACTGACAGTACTTAACTCTGTGTGCCCACTGCTACTCTGTATATCCAAACGAGTCCCACAAGATCTTGTACATTAATAAACTGGGTTAATATTGAATTTCCTCAACAGATTATCACATAAAAATGCAGTCATAAAAAGTACCAAACTAAAATATCCTATAAAAGTCTAGCCTTCTCTAACTGGAAGTTAGACAAACCATCATTCTGAGTGATCTAATGCCTGACTGGAATGCGGTTTACCTGTTTTTCCCCTTAATTCCTCCCAAAACACATCCCCACTCAAACTACCAAAAACAGAATTGTTAGAAACATTCATTTTACACATCGACATGAATACCACTGTATTTCCACTCAAAGGGCAAACTAATTCCCTATTACTGCAAAATCATCCTTTCTCACTTATAAGCTTTAAAACAATTTATATTTCCCTCGTCTATGTAGTAAATTTCAAATCCACCAGACTGAGTGCTCTGCAAGGAACCATGATGCTGTTCAGCCCATCAGAGTTCCTGCCCACCTTGCAGTAGGAGAAAAGGCCTTCTCCAAAATATATTCAAACTCTTATCATTTCCTCCCTGTTGAATTATACAATATAAGTGGTTACCTGAAGGTTGGGCATTGGGCTGGCAACTTGGCACCATAAAAAAATCGACTGCCAATCATTAGCGGACCGGAGTTGCGCTGTGGCGACCCCTAATCGGGAAAAGCCGAAAAGACAAACAACCTACAAATCCACATACAACTTGGTTGTCACAGAAAATCAAAGTTTATAAACTTCGTGGATAAAGGCTAGCCTAACTCTTTTTCTTTCATATTTCACCAAGTTAATTCCAGCCTTAGTAATTCATAATTTTACCACTTAGACTCCCTCCTCACCTTACCTCCACTGCAATATATGTTGTAAATACTGCATATGGTATTCAAACTGTTCTTCTGTTAATCACATGTATATTTTACAGGTAAAATGCTTCCTTGCTTGAACATCTTATGTTTCACCTTTGCAAATAGACACTATTTCTCAGCGGCCTGCTGATCAATTACCTGCTGTCATGTCAATGTTTATGTCTATTACCTGTTGAAAGTAACATTTATGCCTCTTTTATGTACTTGTCTATGCCAGTACGCCCAAGCCATGACCAGCTCACCCACCCAGTTAAACTCAAATAACTAAGTAAATAAATTAAAAAGTATGCTCACATACTTGAAATAAAGTATTGGGCATTTACCAGAAGGTCTGTGTCATACCTGTATAGTTGATTTTTGCAAATTCTTTCAGCAGAAAATTATGAAAGTCGGGCCTTATGGTGTATTTTAAATATAGCGGATGCTTTCTTCACTATTATTTCAGACTAATTGGCTGTCTTACTGAAAATGAACTTGGTCATAGCATATATAGATATATATATATATACCCACACTGTTAAATTATGGCCATACCAAATTAAACATGTTTCCCTGGAAAACCAACTTTTAGAATACAAATTGCATATTTCTCACAAAGCATACCAGCTTTTCCCAATATATTGAAATATATGTTTTTGCTACTCTTTCCATATTTTTCTGATATGTTACTCTTTCCTTGGTTCTATTGTGGTCTTCTTTATGCTTCCAAGGGCAGTGCAAGATGTTTTTTAACCAAGCATTTGTTATCCGCGGTGGTGCAATGGTAGCGTTGTTGCCTTACAGCAAGAGGTTCTCCCATTTGATTCTCAGCTAGAGTGCAGGGAGTGTCTTCTGTGTGGAGTCTGCATGTCCTCCCCGTGGCCGGTAGCATTGTTGCCTCACAGCAAGAGGTTCTCCCATTCAATTCTTGGCTGAAGTGAGGGGAGTGCCTTCTATGTGGAGTCTGCATGTCCTCCCCGCGGTTGCATGGGCATTCGAAAGACATGCGTAAATGGGCATGCCTTCGTTGAAGGTTGAACGTCGAGCTGGCACTTCGGCGTTCCTGAAAAATCTACTGCCAATCATTAGAGGACCGGAGTTCCGCTGTGGCGACCCCTGACCGGGAAAAGCCGAAAGACAAACAACATTATTGTCCTAAGTTTTCTGGGTTTTTGCATACCTGAAGAACATTGCTGAACTCTCTGGATTGTGCCAGGAGTTTTGATATCTCTTCTTGTTAGACTGGTCATTTTGAAGGATTTGGACATGTTCTGCAGCTAATTTATTTGGTTGCAGTGTATGTGGAGTTTGCTAGTCATGGTATTATATATGAATTGTAGTATGTTTTATTTTGGTGACCATTCGACTTCAGGTGTTTCTTACTCAGAGTCTTTGCAATCTGAATAGCACATATGTGTAATATTTTATTCATAATTTTATTTATATAACTGCACGCTTTGCTTCTTGTAAAGAGCTTAGGGCTTAAGCTCTATAATAAATATGAAATTGAAGTTGATGACATAATGACACTCAGGCAGAATACATAACGCATTGCATATGATACTTTAAAGACAATATTTTTCTTAGTTGCAGATATGTATAATCATTAAATGTGCCAAATTTTATGCTTTGCATCTACTTAGTAAACATAAATGTTTGAAATAGACTATGTTTTTTTCAATCATTTGAAAACAAATTTTAGGAAGATTTCTAGATGTCCTAACAGGTATTAATTTATACATACAATGTACCACTAATTTTGCAAAAGTACACTGATTCAGTGCTATTACATTGTTTGACTCCCAGCAGCAGTATAATTAACCACACATGCAAATTTAACCACTGTTGTAACTTAATTGTTGTTGGTACTTTAACATCCTGTTTTAGTACATACAACTCCTAGTACAGGTTTTGAAATGTACAAGGTTTACTTATATGCAATGTATTTCATGCTTTCATTAAGATAATGGCTTACTGCCCAAATGGCTTTTGATTGCTCTAAAATAGTTCTCAAAGTTTTCTTTTAAATGCCCAGAGTATACATGACTTTATATTACCCCTTGTAACACATAACTGTTATAACATGGTCATGTTGCTGTTTCTCTGTTCAGAGGTGGGAAGGCCATTTGCATCAGCATCAATGTATCATAAGTGTTTTTTGACACTGACCTAGATGTTTTTTTTTTTTTCTCATAGCACTTATCCATAAACATCTGTTATGTAATTTAATTCATATTTTTGCTACTGAGAGATTCAAACGTCTTTAAATGTTGATAAGTACACTGTTTGTCTTCCCCGGCTGTAAAATGTTTCTGTAGTCCATTTGTGATGCTTTACTGATCCAGTAGTAAACAAACCATGCCTTGTTTATTCTGGAAAAGCTGGTACTTTTTAATGGCTATCCTACAGATGGACAAGTGCAATTTCATTGTGGGTATGTATTACGTAGCACAACTTCATAACCGCAAATTCGACATATATTCGACATATGTGAAATTCGCGATTATGAACGTTCGCTATTTCACACATTCGACTTTATAGCTTCGAGATACTGAAATTCGACATTTCAGTATTTCGATGTTATAAAGTGAACCTATATACATATATATATATATATATATATATATATATATATATATATATATATATATATATATACATATATATATATATATATATATATATATATATATATATATATATCATTTTTTTTTTTTTTTTTTTTTAAATCAAGATAGGTCAGAAGCTGCTTGACTTGTGTGGGAACACTGAGTGCTGTAGTGGTTTTCCTGCTGTTCTGTGGCCATGGGACTTAGTATATATAAAGAAAGGTGGTGTGGAAACTTTGCCACTGCCCCCCCCCCCCCCCAACCAGGGGAGTGCAAGGCTTGGTCTACTCCCATGCAAAATGCTTTTTAGTGTTTTTCGTAGCTTCCAGTTATGCTTTACAATTAATAAAAATTATGCATGACTCATGCTGCAGTGATTCATATTTGCATAGATACAGCCTCTATAAATGCATATTGCTTTAGTTTGCTGTGACATACTTGAGAGCCCAGCAAAATTTTTATAAGTCAGATGCAGTCACTTTTAAACTGAAAAAAAAATGTTGTTTCTAGTATTTTATGCCACTGCATTTAACTTACCTTTATTAACGGTCCATGTTTGAAGAACATTATCTGAGTTGGTATACGATGCTATATTTTTTCATGTCATATTTTTTCTAGAATGCAGTTACTGAGATCAGAAACACTGTCATAATTTAAGTCCAAAGCTGTCCACTGCTGGGGTTCTTTTCTTTGTAACAAAACATTTTAAAAACTCTGTTTCAGGAATGCTTGTGCTGCTTTGTTATTAAGGTACCATATTTAGATCCAGTTCAGGATTTACAACCAACCTTTTGCTGGGTGAACTTCAGCTAGTGCTCATTTTCAAGGCAGTGAAACACAGTTTGAAAAATCTTAAAAAGAACTGCTGCCAACAATGGTTTTCTGATTTTTCTCAGTGGTCATGCCAGAATGATGTTGTTGTATACTTGACTGGCAGTGAATCTAAAAAGGCACATATGATGGCATTTTACCTTATTAATTGACATGGGCATTACTCAAAGCTGAAAGGGTTTTAGGATGTTTTTTAAAGTCTTCTCTGAAGAATGTCAGCATTACTACAGGATCAGCTAAGGGGAGCACATCCTAAGGCTATTAGTGATCCAGTTTGTATGTCTTTATGTTGTTTGTGATTGCCTGCTACTAATGCTACTTGTGCACCCATACTGCCGATAATTTGTCTTATGTTTTTCTCTGGCACCTGCTATTTTCTTTGCGGTGACATGTCAGGATTACTTTGTCATTTTTTTTCTACTGGTAACGCAGTTTAACAAATTTACAGATCAATTAATATTTGTTTGCAAATCACTTTGCCTTTTTGTGGTTTCCTAGTTAAGCTAGAATTTAAATAGATGTATTGCTTGCTTGCACACAGCTTGTACCACATAATAGTGATAAACAGCACTGTTTAAACACACATGAATATACGGAGACAATCTGTGTGGCTTGGCAGGTAACTTTACAGCAGTGCCATAGTTCGGGCAAGGCTGAAGAAAACACAAGACAAGCAAAACAGAACAGAGTAAGATAGAAGTTATGGAGCAATGTAGTGGATACGCACTAGCTAGAGCAGATTTTGTGATACTTGAAGCAGGTAGCACAGGCCTGTGCATGGCAGAACAGGCTATTAGGAAGTGCAATACAGTACTAACCTGCTGAATTTTAAATACCTTTTGTCAGGAGTCCAGTCACCTGGATATGTATCCTTCTGTGAAAGGGAAGGAAAAGGAGCAGAGGATAAAAGGGAATGTGGAAATAGAGCAAGTGGAGGTGCTACAGAAGGGAAGCATACTGATGAAATAGGAGAGGAAGGCAAGGCAGCTTTTGGTGTGGATAAATGACCCTCATATATA
This sequence comes from Protopterus annectens, assembly GCF_019279795.1. NCBI lineage: Eukaryota > Metazoa > Chordata > Ceratodontiformes > Protopteridae > Protopterus > Protopterus annectens. The sequence continues at coordinate 1,128,437,365 of NC_056743.1, forward strand.
AATAACAGAGATGATGGGAAGGAAGATAGGTAAACAAGGGAAAGAAAAGTGGGGAAAGGTCATCTTTCGGGGCACACATACACAAAATACTACATATAAACAAGATTAAATGTACACACACAATAAGAAAGGGAGACATGGGCTGGATAGAGATAAATTGAGAGTGCTAAATAGTGACGGAGAGGAGTAGACAATGCAAAAGAAGTGGGTTGTGGCACAATAGAATGGGGATACACTTGACTGGTGATAAAGCAGGTTACAGCCAATTGGCCCAGATGAATGCTGGTTTAACCCAGATGGGTTAGAATGAGCAATGAAAAGGTTAACACTCTACCATTGTGACCTGAGTTCTGGCCATGCTGAATGAATGCATCTGTTGTGCAGGGGCATGGTGGTAGCATTCCAGTGCCTATGCACTATCAACAGTCTCCGTCGCATCTTGCCATATTGATGAGTATGCCACAGCAAGCAATCTACCTATACTACCTGCCTAAGAGAGTTTGAACCCTCCCAGCGAGGCATTTACAGGCATTTCACCTGTCAAAGCCACAGAAGCAGATGTCAGCTATGGCTGACATCCCTATGATTCCTCAGCTAAATGATCTGCAAAAGGGAGACACAGTGAGAAGGATAACATTACTGGAGATATCCTACAGAGGGCACAGCTAGTGTTGCATGTCTGAGCTGCTTCCTGTAGCAGGGAATGTGAATGGTCTCCCATTCCTTCTATGCTGAAAGACACAAGGGATAAAACAGCTATGTCACTCAAGTAAAAGTGAAATACAGATTTTACTGCAAAGTTATAATCCTACATGCTCATGCATGATAACAGATGTATGACAATGTGCTTCTTCACAACTGAGGTACCACCCCACATATGCATTCATGATAGCACATACATGGGATGTGCCCAAATCTTCACAACTAAGCTACAGCCCTGCATTTATGCGGAGATAGCAGAAGCCTAAACATGGTACCCACACCATCACAAGTAAATGCTATTCTGTACCCCAAAATATATAGCTGTACCAAATTATATATATATATATATATATATATATATATATATATATATACAAGCAACTAGCACAACACATAGCCAGATCACCACAACAGCCCACCTGCTATGTCCTGGTATTTGTCACAGGAAATAGCCTTTACTATGAAGACAGCTATGACACAAAAAGTTAAAATTACAGTCAGTAAAACAGTAGCAACTGCAAATGCTTACTATACCATTTAATCAGTTTTTGTAGAATATGGTGATCTGTGATTCACTCTGGATAAATGAATTCTGAATTGCAAGCAGTGCTGACCAGCACAGCTATGAAGCTCTTCGAGAATCCATGAGCAGGTAGCATGCGTGAGTCCTTACTCATGATGTATGGGCAGCATCCTATGTATCTGAATTGCACATTATGCTGCCTGTATGCTTCACTTAAATAATGATTCATAGACATGCATGAAACTAGCTCATCTGAATACATACCATGCAAAAAGCTCATCTGAATACATGCCGTGCAAGGGGTAGCAGCATTTATATCACATTTTGTAACAACTGTCTGGCAACATAGAAGAACGGCATTCAGGATACTCAGCCTTCTGGCCTGGGGTGCAAGATATATTTCTGATGTAATGTTTGTGAGCTCCTTGCCTTGGAAATGAGTGTACAGATACATACATTAGTTTGTAATACACTTTAATATGGCAATCCCCGAATGAATATCTCAGCTGCTGACAAAAAACATTTACTCAAATTCCCAGACTTGCCCCCTCTTTAGGACTCATGTTAACACCCTTTCCTGGGTCTGCGGAGGTAGGGAGATTCAGTGTTAGGTATATTTTGCACTTTGTTATTGCTGGCTGCTAACATGTTCATAGCAGGATTGCTGCATTCAAGATAAGCAAGTTGACCATGCCAGTTTACTACAGAACAAGGGTCTTGAAGAGGGGGGCAAGGCAGGGAGCTTGAGAATGTGGTCTTTGGTATTGCTGGCAGTCGATATGTTCATTCAGGGATCAATACTTTGGAAGATAGGCAAGTTTGACCATGCATATACCTTTGAAGATAGGCAGGTTTGACCATGCATAGTAATGCCTACAATACAGTTTTCATGAAATATGCACTTCCATGCAGCTCAAATGTCATTTACATGGCTGCACATCTAAACTGTAAATGAGAGAAGACAGCCCAATAGCAAGACTACCTTTCCATCATGTATGTTCCACACATATGTGCTGTGAGCTGATGATGTGGGGGCATCTGTCATGGAACCCTTGTGTACCTCAGCATCATACTATCGGGGCCAACCATCAAGTGTGACTGCATAGATGTCCCCAACCCATGCAGTCAATGATGCCCACTCTTCAGCTGCATATCCCTGTGGGCCTCTCTATGGCAGCCAACCCAGCTGGACACATGCACACGTCCATCCCTTTCAGTAGTCTGAGGTATCAGTGGAGTATGTTATTGTCCATAGCATAGCATAGCATATCTATGGCACCTACTTTGTTTCTGTTCCTGTCCAGACCTGCACTGTGATGTATAACTATGACAACTCAGTATTAGTAATTGGTAACCTACTGTCTCTAGCAGGCATTAGGCCACAGCCACATATCTTGTTCCCATATATGCCCTCATGTCCTCCAGACGGAGTGAGCAGCAGAGGTTGAATAGCTTCAGTTGAAATGAGAATGACATCTTGATTCAGGCACTAAGGACCCATGGGCATCACCTTGTAGGGGAAGAGAGAGAGTGCTTTAGAAAGCCTCTACAGGACCATATCCATGTTTAAATGGTCCACAACATCAGTATTATTGGTGGGAAGTAATACAGGATACAGCAATGTTGGAGGCACATCACCAACATAATCAGGCAGGCCTGATAAAAAGGTATGCAGCATAGCAGCAGATCAGTCAGCCAGTGGAGGAGTACTACTTCCCATTGCAAGCCTTTCTGATGAGGAGGAAGTCCTAGTGCCTGTGCATAGAGGCCACGGACAGATGCATGAAGACATAAGTATCATACCTGAATTAGTGAAAACAGGTTCCGGAAGTGGCCAGTTATCACATGACTCAGAGGAGGATGCACCAGATTAATAATTAAATTGCATGCCTATATGGTACCTGGACAGTGCATGCTGGGAGGCCTCAAATATCACTGCGCATGTTTCTCTTAGGTATATCAGGTGTAAAGGCAGACAGGAATGACAGCAGTGGAATACATCTATTCTTTATCTCCATAATCTGTACTCCTATTGGCATGCATGACACAGGGCCTTACTTGTAGAATGGGTACTTGGATTCATTTTTAAATTCACCTACCAGACAACTGCACATCTTGGGCAGGACTGATGTCATTACCTGTTTATGGTCTGATGATGACAATGCCAAGAGAAAGAATGAGTTACAGTCAGAAATAACTCACAGGCACTGGCTGTCTTCCTCAGTGATGATTCTGTACTCATTGCTCAGGTTGTTGGTATGATCTCACCCAACACCAGAGTGACAGGCTGTACAACCTAAGCCCTTGCCACCTCCATTGGCTGGTGGCTCCCTCCTGAGTGGCAGCACTGCTTTCCAGATGATGTAGCAGAAATGAAGTGCATCACTTCAGAAGTTAGCATGCCCACCATACAGTAGCCTAGTAGGGATCCCAGTACCATCATATGTCACAGTTGGCCCCGATATGTGGGCAGTGCTAGGGCTCAATCTGTAGATGTGTGGGGCTAAAATCTGAGTGTAGTCTACTGCTTCTCATGCCAAGTATGAGATGACTGGTATGGTGTGTGGCTTCCCTGTAGATGTAACTCATCACTGCCAATGCCTTGGTGAGGCCATGGAGTCCAGTGACAGTTATGTACTAGGTTTTATGAGGACTGTGGTGGACACATGGCTTTCATATCCAACTTTGTGCAGAGGATATTAAGTACCATCATGAGTGCCTTGTCCAGTGGTGTTGTCCATGGTTGTAGGTGGGTACATATTTAGGGCAATCACATTAGGAGGCCAGTTCAAGGTACACAGTCTGCACCTGCAAGCCTCTGGCTGTCTGTCTCCACCACCCCATGTAGAAGACGACAGTGACTGCCAGCCATCAGGGGAAGCACACCTTCCCAGTGAAGTCCACATAGATGCCATTTCTGCAGCAGTATAACATCCCTGTCACAAGAAGCCTGTAGTTCTGAGACTATAGGTCATCACACTGAGTCCAAATTAGTCACATAGTGGCATGCCCACCCAGTCATCAAAGGACATTGACTATGACAAACAGTACCATTTGCCACTAGACACCCATCTCTGCATCTGATGACATGCACCCCCACTCAGTTTGTGATATCAGCTACGTCATTGTGACCCTTGTCACCTGTACAAATGATAATGATTATGACAGTGCACTCTCCCTTGTGTGTGATTGTGTAGAGATATCTGATACACAATGTGACTTGACCATGCACTACCAGTATAACCTCTACTTAACAATGCATCACATTTGCTCTTTGTGACTTCTCACTCAGTGCGCTTAGCATTGGCCCAAAGAAATGCACCACATACTACTGCTTCAGCTGAGTTGTTGTGTACTTTGCTTGCCATTGTCTGGGAGGTATGATAAATTTGCTGTTTGCTGTCTCTTGGTGTCTCATTACAGGATGATGGTGGTGTACTGGCTGGCTTTAGTGGGTGCCAACACTCCCTGCCTGGAGAGTCTGCAAACATGCTGGTAATCATGTTATATAACATGTAGCAAGCTTTTATTTTATTTATTTTACATCATTTACTGGGAAAGTACACTGGTTATAACTGACCATTTACAGGTATTGCCTAGGTGAAATAATTCACAAGAAAGAAAAAAGTGGAACAGAGAGACAGCAAGCTGTACATACTGTATCAAAAAGAGAACAAAAGTAACAATATATAACAGAATGGTATAGAAGCAATTAATAGATATATGAACAATTGTGAGAATGATTTTTGCAATTTTATTATGTTTTAGGTATACATCATGGTGAAAATACTGTGGGGTGATGAGAGTTAGGGAAGGGGTAGATGGGGGAGTTGTTATTAGCTGAGACAGTGTAAGGCTAGGGGTTGAAAGGCCTTTAGGTGATGTGGTATAATCTGTGTCAGGTATAATTTGATTTGGTGTGGAGATGCATTTTTCAAGTGTTGGGCAGCATACTGCATAGCCCCTCTAACATATTCACACAATAAAACTGTGCCTTAAGCAGACTGAATAAATGCTCAGTGATAATTTTTGGTTTGTACATGAACAGTGTTATATTGCTGTTTGGTGATGCTGTGTGGATTCCTTATGTGCACCATCAACAAGGGCTGCAGTGGGTATCTTACATCACTTGAAACACAGTAGAAACATATGTGTGGGAGGGTGAGACCTGTGTACACTCTGTCTTTGGCTATATATAAATGTCTGTGTCCTAGACTGCCTGCACTTCAAAACTAGGTGCCTCTGTGAAATTTCTGTCTGCAGGAAGTAGTGTTAGAAATAGCCTGTATGACATGTGTGAGAATCATGGGCACTGCCATGATATTGTACAGATATACTGGTTATCAACCACTGTCCATTGCTCACTACCTGGAAGTTGATGGAATGGTAGCCCTACCTATTGCTGTATCATTATTCAAGGATATTGAATGTGTTTTTACTAGATGGGTGCAATCTATAGCACCCAGTACTTTGAGGAGGCAGATGATGTCATAGTAGCCATGCATAGGGATGTCTTTGTCCACTGATGTGTGAGGAAACAGATATGCTTGTCTACATGTGAATGTAGCACATCAAGAAATGTATTGGGTATTCTACTGGGCAGTATAGGTGATATACCCAGTGTTTCCTCTATGTCTCTGAAAGGTCCCTGTAGCAGGTATTTTAAGAGCTATACATTAGTGTTCACTGATATAGGACTTACATGCATTCCTCCTGATCCTGTTTGTGGATGATAAATGTCAGTCAGTGTGAGTGTGATAGCTCATGCAAAAATGGTCTGTCAGCTGCTGGTTGGCTAGCTTGTGGTGTTTAATCTATTGGCAGTGCCATTTCAAGTTACACCATCTGTCGTTTAACCATGTTACTGGATGTAAAGTAGTGTTGATAATTGTCAGTAAGTGCTGGTTTATGAATGTTGCTACTGCTCTGATCATCTCTGTTTGTTGTAACTCTGTGAGTTGTTACATGCTGCTTGCTTTTATAGTGACAATCACAATGCATGCCTAATGAACTTCATATGGATGAATCATGACCGACTTTCAGAGCACTCCTCTGCATCTCCTTCAGTCATCAGGCTGTTCATCTTCATTTTTGTGTCATTATATGGTCATTTGTATACACCATTTCCTGTGCCATTTTCCTCACTGCTACATAGTGATAGTACTGTGAGTCCTAGCATGCCTACCTGATTCCCACACATCAGTGCATCATGTCCTGTGCAAATTGACTATGAATAACAGCCTTAAAGTTTTTCTGTGACGATTTGAATCTGAGCTTCCCAAATGACTTAAACTTTGAATCTATATATTCTCAGTTAGTGTTAGTGTCAAATTGTGCATTGTAGTTCACATTACTTCTATGCCCTCAACACTTAAGTGATGAAATTTTTGTTCTAATATTTTCCAGGTTTTATGTCTTACCCAGAATGGTCATGGCATCGGGTAATATCTTCTCAAAACTTACTTCTGATATTGGGCACTAATTACATATAAATCATCATCTTACTATTCATTATTGATCATTACACTGCCTTTTTTTTCATTTTTAAGAATTCTAACTTGTAACAGAACTCACAATACACATTTGGCTAGCTTTGAACATCCTCTTGTCCAATGCCATATGTCTCAGAAGAGAAGTTAGTTTTGGTTGATTCAAATGAGATAAGAATGCCATGACCACTCACTGGACATATGAAGAAAAATATTGATTTCATAAAGTAATTTGCAAAGCATAATCCATTAAATCTGAGAACTAACTTGCTGCACACATTATTTTACATAAGTCTTAAGTCACTGCAACTGTCCTTGCCTGGACTAGAACCTAGAAATTACACAAAACATTTAACTGTGTAATTATGACTGGCTAAGGCTTAGTACAGCAATACATAAATTATAAACCAGATGCATTGTATTGATACCTTTATCACTGCAGTTCCTCATTTATTGGCACCATGGCAGTGATACTTTTATTATTGCAGTATGTAGTCTGTCAGTTAAAGCTAGCACTACAGTTTACATAATATTTAAATCATCCAGTCACATAATTCAAATACCTTAATGCTTAACTCTAACTGTTAAGAGGCCTTATTGATTAAATTATTTCTTGTTACCTACTTTGCAATTCTCTATACAGGGCTCTTGTGTCACTAGGGAAGAGTATAGAAGGTGTAACCCAAAGTCTCAGGTATATTAATTTATGCAGGTTAAGATCCAGTTCTAGATGATTTTTGAATAATTCTTTAAGTTACTTATTGCCAGTATCTTTTTGCACAGCCATTGAAGTCCTGATTCTGTCTTAACTGGCACACAGTATAGTATGACAATTCAAAATGTTAGGCACGATATTCACTCATTCAGGCTGAGATCCAAATGTGGCTACTACTGCAAATGCTTTATATTCTCTGAAGCACTCATTGGAAGTTGCACTCTAAGAAACCATAGTCTGAGAACTTTGCACTTCTCTTGTGAGCATTGATTCTTGGTCAGCTCTTATTGATTATTGGCTTTGTTTCCTAAGAGCCAGAGAAGCATGTAAATATAAATAAATTGTCTGTCTCATAGCTTGCAATGCTAGCTCAATGAAAAATGTCTTCTCTCAGCTACAACAGTGCTGTAAATGCTAGATACTACTAATTAACCTTGTTGTGTCAGATTGTTATATTCTACTTATACTCTGTAAATCATTAAACTCCATAGTTAGCTGGTCATCTTTAGATAACTCTTTTGGCATTTCCTGGTTAGGGGTGGCCACAGTGGATCACCAGTCCACTTATGATTGGCAGTGGATTTTTACAGTGTGGAGTTGCCAGCCCTGCACCCAACCTTCAGAGAAGATGCGCACACATGCACACACACACACACACACACACACACACACACACACACACACACACACACACACACACACACACCCTACCTGCATGTCTTTTACTGTTCAGTCGATTGCAGGGAAGACATGCAGACTCCACACAGAAGGCACTCCAACCAAAAATTGAACCGGAGAGCCTCTTGCTGTGAAGTGACAATGCTAACCGCTGCACCACCATGGCTGACAGTCTCTTTAGATAACTGCCTTGCTTTAATTATGTGCTGTTTCACTCTGCAATATTGTGACCTTTTAACAGTGTCATAGGTATCACTTAAAAAGTGATTACGACTGAAGAAAATGATTACAATTCTTTGTTGGTCAGGGAACTCTGTCTGCTCCATGTTCTACCAGTTATGGAAAAAAGCATAGGAGAGTTAAGTGTTTTACAGCTTTAAAAGCAATAAAACATTTAACACAGACAAACAGGCAGCTGGAAAAAGCAAAGTGTCAATTTGATGACTTCAGCCACAGAGTCAAGGGCACGTCTATATAATAACTTTAACTAAATGACATTTTATTTGCCATTTCTTGAGATGCTGAATTAAATGATCAAATCATCTACTGTAATAGCTACAGCCAATGTGTAACAATTGTCCCCATAAAAGTGCTGTGATCCAGCCATAGTGAGCATCTTATTCAGCAGTTGCTGTTTCTGGATAGAGAATAATAAGAGTGATTAATGAAAGTCTGGTAGCCTGACGGTTTTAAAATTTGGTAAGCCCATTTTGTTTGATTCTCTTATATGAGAGTGACACTGAACAGCAGTAAAAAATCGACATTTGAATGAATCAAATATAGCTATTCTGGGACACTGAAAAAATGTAATTTATGACAGAGACACCTATTCTCAACATCCTTATTTTTTCCATTCAAGATATTACCTTGTGAAAATTGCCAGTATAAGTACATGTTGAGTTATTCACTTAAAAGTCCATCACTGAGATAGGAGACTCCAAATCTCTAAAGTTTTGTGTCACGTCTTCTAGTAATGCTTCCCATTATAGTTGAGAATTGAGTGTTACCTAAAGTTCATAACCACCTGCATGATATTTGCATTTTTTTTGTAGTTCATTGATGGCTCCTTTACCTGCACCCCATCAGCTCATCCATTTAATTGAGTGGGAGTCAGGGATCACTGGGCTAAGAGGAAGCATTGCAGTCCATTTGTTCCACCTTGGGGAGCCCTATCTGTCTACTCAATCTGTACAGGGGAGTGCTACAGGACTGGCCAGCTTGATGGCCCTGTGGAATGGCCTACCTATCCTCCAGAGGAGTGGCACCCCCCTCTTGGTGGCTGAAGGAGTTCTGGTATACGGTTCTGCCTGCTGCAAGAAGTGTACCCATTAATGTCTAAATGGCTATCCTATGAGTCATTGCTGTGTTTTTGGATGCCTGTTTTTTTTTTTTAATATTTTACATCATTGTGAGGTTTATTGCAATGTGCAATGTGTGAGCCAGCAGTGTGCTTTTTGGGGTTTGTGGTAAGACCATAATACACACACACACACACATATATATATATATATATATATATATATATATATATATATATATATATATATATATAAAAACAACTTCAGAAGGATCTGCCTGCACTTGAGGTTGCATGTGCATTGTTTTTATTTTTTCTGTTTTATGGCTCACTATTTTTGATATTTAACGTGTTGCTTCCTATAATAGTGTAGTTGTCAGGAAAACAGTTCCTGTGTATCCTGTAAGATTATTCTTTTTCTTACAGCAGACTCCCTGTACGCCTTTAAGAAGCATACTTATCACTGTTTTCAAAGTCTAATTTCTGAAGTACTGGTAATGGTATATACATGACACTAAGGCAGCAAGTTGTAATCTACAAACTGACATGATTCAACTAGGCAAGGTAGTGAAATCGTCAACATAAGGTGTACCAATCTGGAGATGAGGAACATCTGCAAAAAGTTATGAAAAATATGACATATTTCCATGTTTACATTAATAATACAAACATAGAGTGATACAGTGGTGTTAGTAAAAATGACTTAAAATTATTCTGGGTAATGTGAAGACATTCTGGATATAAATGCTAATTTGGTAAAGTAATTATGACTATTACCTGTATTTTCATAACTACATTAATTTCATAAAAGTTATGCCACCTACAGGTACAAATAGTGCTGCCTTGTAGAAAAGATTAAGGCACACAATGCTGCCATTGATATTTGTCATCTAACACAAAAGGATTTGTAGATTTATTGTTTTGAAATCTTGTGAAACTATTATATAAGTAATTTGCATAGATCCAGGAGTATCACAGAAGTATGCTATCCCCTCTTGTTATACATCATTGGAAAACTCTTGAATAGGTCAACAATTCTGTCATTGTCTTGGATCTTGCACACTTACAGATATATAGCCATTTGTTTGACAATAACACTAGTATATTTTTTATTTTTTGTAAACAAAATACAGCTTTCTTTCATAAATCTGCAATACAAAATCAGCATCTATGGAGAGACCTTTGGTACTAAAACCATTGTATAGTCTTTCATCTACCAAAGAACTATCATATTTTACATTTTTTGAAAGTAACATAATTTATTAGATATAACAAGTCTAATGAAGTGTGTTTTCAACAGACAATTTTGGAGAAAAACTCTCTGGAAGCAATTACCTAGCTTAGAAGATCCCAGGAAGCAAAGGTGTTAATTAGCCTTCTACTCTTCAGGGTTAAATGAGTTAGTTTTCAACATCTTGTAAGTAAACATGCTAAATCCACCATGGGTGCAACACTCAGCTCACCATATAGGTGGCACTCAAGTGGTAAAACAGAGATGCCGGTTAGTATTGTGAGTTGGCAGTAGCCACTGTCTTCTATCTCCTCCTGCCAGCTCCAGCATCCAACTTGGATTGCCTGAGCCATATTCAGGGCTTCTTCTGTGTGCGGCTGGCACTTGCTTTGTTTGACTAAAGTATATTTCTAGATGTTGTCCTTTCTTTTGAACATAACGTTAGAGTTCGATAGTGCCTTGAAATCTGTGTTCAGAAGATAAAAGTTATTTATTTTTTAACATGTGCTTATTGGGAAAGAGCCAATTATTAGTAGAGGCCCGGGGAGAAACACTCCAGAAATGCCTCTAGAATGTGTGAGGAAACCCACATAAACACAGGAAGGACATGAAGACTCCAAACAGAAGGCACTGCAGCCAAGAATTGAACCAGAGAACCTCTAGCTGTGAGGCAACAACACTAACTGCTGCACCACTGTACCACTTGCAAGATTTGATATTTTGAGATACGTGTCTGTAATTGGGTTTCAGACCCAGCCCATAAAAGATACTTGGCTTGAATTTGCTTCATTACAAATTTTTATAACCAACCATTTTTATACTGGTAGACTCCCAGCACTATTGCTATTCATAGACATCATCAGAAGTATAATATTTTTGTAAGAAGGAAAGTTAAGCAATTGTGGTAGTCCATACTGAAGAGTAAGTTTTTGAAGTTTGTGTCCTAGATCTCCCCATGCTTACATTTAACAGAAATTAAATGCCCTGCTGCAGTGGAGCTCTTGTGGAAATAGGTATTGAATAAAATCATTACTATCTAAAAGCACAGTTTAGATGATTTACATCCTACATAAACATTCAGATTCAGAGGTAGCCTCATGGATTCCCATATTTTCAAATTTGATAGAGTAAAATGGTTTTGAAAACCCTAAATCTGATTTTATAACAGCAACATATCCACTAATCTAGCAGAGCAGTGATATGTGTTATATTTCTTATTAATAACTTGATAGCTTTTTGGTTCTTGCCAGATTGTTGCAGTACTGACATCCACTGTAAGTGGCAAGGTATTTATTTCATCAGTTTTGCTTTCAGTTGTTGTTTTTGTCTTTTGGCTTTTCCTGGTTAGGGGTCACCACAGTGGAACTCCGGTCCACTAATGATTGGCAGTAGATTTTTACGAACGCCGAGGTGCCAGCTCGACGTTCAACCTTCACCGAAGGCATGCCCATTTACGCATGCTTTTGAATGCCCACCCAACCACGGGGAGGACATGGAGACTCCACACAGAAGACACTCCCCGCACTCCAGCCGAGAATCGAACGGGAGAATCTCTTGCTGTGAGGCAACAATGCTACAGTAATGCAGATTATTAGGATTGGGTCTCTGATTATAATAGGCTTATATGTTTTAGACATTTATGTTGAGAGAACATAATAAATAGTTATGACTGGAGAAACATGATCCTAATTCTTTATTTTACATGGCACTCTATCTGCTCTTTGTACTACCAGTTACAGAAAAAAAGTGTCGAAGATCAAAGTGTTTTATAGCTTTGAAAGCCATGAAACACCAACATAGTCAATCAGACAGTGAGCAGAATCAGACTGTTTGTCTGGTGAACAAATGGCTTTAAAAGCTGTTAGACACTTCACTCCACCACAAAATGAAAGTAAAACAACTTTTAAAACTGAAAATTCTTTGAATTCTTTATGCTCTAATGCAAGACTATAACTTAACAATTCTTAAAGGTGCTCAACAAAACTTTTTCGTTGTCAGAAAAGAGCTTAACAAAGTTTTCTTTTTCCCAAATTTGAAAAGCAATTAGCATGATCCATGCCCTGTGTTTATATGTGCGTTGTACAATGGCACAGAAATTAGTGTTGCTAACAGCACTTTACTTTCTAGTTTCAATCTTTGCAGATGTATCATCTGTGTGGGTTTTTGCTAGGTACATCACTTTGCTGCCGCATCCCAAAGTTTGTGTCATAGGTGAATTGTTCATCCTCTACATAACCTGCGAAGGTGTTTATGCTATATATATGTGTGTGTGTGTGTGTGTGTGTGTGTGTGTGTGTGTGTGTGTGTGTGTGTGTGTGTGTGTGTGTGTGTGTGCGCGCACACGCGAGCGCATGTGTGTGTGTGTGTGTGTGTGTGTGTGTGTGTGTGTGTGTGTATTTCCTTTAATAGGCTTGCTTCCTATGCTAGCTTACTTTTTTGCCTTGCACACATTGAGTTCCTTGATTCTTCCATAATCCTGAACTGAAGTAAACAGGTAATTGAAAATGAATGGATAAATCTGTACTCTAATCAGTAAAACATTGAATGTGTCAGCTACAGTGGCTGGATAGCATAGAAATTTAACACATGGTACAAATTAGTATGGGCAGCATGTTGGCAGTTTAGATTCTTGGATAGCATGATTGCTCAAGGCTCAAAATAGTGGAGTATGTGGTATATGGTACTGTGTGCAAAAGACCATAGACAGGAACAGCTCCATGCAAATCAGACACTTGGTGTATGCAGATGCGGAAATCCAAAATGGCTGAGAGATTTAGAAATATGTAAGAGTTGTGCTGCACCACAATACATACCTGTTTTATACACATAAAATCATGGTGTAAATATGGGGAGTGATGTTTGCACTAGCAGTGGCTGTAGCTTCTTTTTAACTAAAACTTGAGCACTGTAGCACTCGTGCAGGCAGGGAATAATATGATGCAACTGTATGCTACATTTGTAGCTACAGTTTAAAAGAAAAATTTATTTAACTAAAACATGAGCACCGTAGAGCTCCAAGCAGACAGGTTATAAACTGTAGCAATTGTTTGGTACATTTGTAGCAAGCAGTTTGTTATAGTTTAAAAGAAGATTTTTTTAATAAAATATGTTGAAGGAGAGTTGGGGGCAAGGCACAGAAATAGGACCTGGATGGCTGGGGTAGGAGGGGGGAGGGGCCATATCATGCATCTGGTGACCTGGCTGATGTGGCAGTAGAAATAAGCTGTTTTTTTCACTCTTCAATAGTAGAGCTGGGGGAAGGGGTAGTGTAGAACTAACTGTAATAAGCTGATCACTTACAATGTAATGATCAGCTTATTGTAGTTTTTTCTTTTTATTTTTTTGCTCTTCACTTGAAGAGCTGATGGGGTAGGGTGCTGGTTGAACCAGCTATGCTTCTGGTTGTATATTGTGTGTTGCAAGTGATTTCAGATGTGCCCTAGAGCAGTGGCTAATGACTTCCATTTGCAACTCCAGACCATGTAGGAAATTGCCGGTAATGCAGCACATGCCAAACAGTGAAATGCAGTGAATAACGTGTTTTGCCTAGATACATCAAGAGGATCACTGCAATGCAGTTCTGAAATATGTAGAAAGGCTTTTGTGGTGTGTACAGGGCTACATAACATAGCATTGCACAAACAGAGTAACATAACCTGGCTCCATGGCACCTTACTGTGACCCACATGACCAGGGATCATTTAGTGGCCCCAGCACTGGAGGAGCCGGGCAGGGAGGGGAAGCAGTGAAGAGACATGGCCCACTCACCCTTCCTGGCAGGGTGAGGGCTTTGCACAACACCTGGGGACAATCTCCCTGGTGGAGGCTGGAGAGACCACCATTCATACTCTGAAAAGAGGGCAGGGCTGCTTGGTGGGAATCCCCCTTGTAGCACTGATGGTATGCCCTCCAATTCTGGCCCATTTCAAATCCCCCTCAGGGCTAACCAAGTGTGCAGAGTTAGAGCCAGGAAGAAAATGACAAAACATGAACTGCCTGTTATGGATGTCTAAATGATGCCCTTCCCAATGACAATCACTCACTCTGGTGAAGAGAAACAAATGAGCTGATTGGCCAGGATACACTGATGGTCAGCAGCTAGGGGAAGTAAAAAGCTGAAAAAGGTTAACATCTTGGTACAACCTTCCATTAAAGTTGTTCCAGTGGAAAGGCAGGATAGAGAGTTACATGAGTAAGACACAGCAGCAGCAGCTGGACCATGGCTGGGGGAGTCACAATGCATTATATTACTGGCAAAGTGGTGGTGTATGTGTGGTCCACAACTATAGGCCATGACACAAGCAACACAGAATAAAGTAGTGCATATGTTATCACATCCATCATGGTAGCCACATACACTGGGGGCTGTAGGGAGTCAGAGTGCACATCACCAGTGGTGGGATCAAGCTGCCATGTTGGGATCATTGGTATTGTCCACTGTGCTGGCTTGTGATGTTCTAGTTTGGTGTTGTTGGTGGCAAGGATGGGCTTGAACTGTGAGACTGTGGGCATCTGCCCTGACAAGGCACACCATGAGCTTATAACATATCATGAACTGATTGTGCAGAGCACTGCTGTCCATAAAGTGATAATTGATTCACCATAATCATGGCTACACAGGTTGAGGGGTAGGTAGGTAGGGCACAGCCATCATCATTTGTCAAGGTGGATGGAGGGACACAGTGACCCTCCCTCCCTATCTTCTGCCCTACCTATCTGTTAACCTTCATAGATATGGTTATGACTGATGTATGGCATGATCAGTCATAGACATTAGCATTATTTGTTATTATTTTTGATCTTATTATATTGCAGTTTTTTATTTTAAAATTAATTTTACCCTAAAGTTTTTTTTCTGGGAGTTTTAACAGTTATTGGTTAGTGTCAGTTAGAGACCTTTTCCATTGAAGGAATTGCATTTTGTTAATTAATGGGATGAACTGAGCAATAGGACTTATTTAGTTGCATTCCTGTTTAGCAACAACCTTATTTAGCTGCAGTTGTTGTGACACTACTTTTGGTGTGTGACTACTGGATTTTTCCCACCTATCTGCACAGTTCCTGTTGTGCTTTTAAGCTTAATGACATTTGAGCTGCTTATCCTTACTGAAAATTTGACTTTAAAAGTTCCTGTTGGCCTTGTCTCATATGCTCATTCTGTTGGGCTCTCAAAGATATAACTGGCAAAACCCTCCCCTTTGACTCTTAAAGCTTGAGTTAGTTTCTGTTTCATATCATCCCACTTAGTGCATACTACACTATTCAGAATATTATTCTTTTTCTCCATCTTAATTTTTAAAATCTGTAACATTTGGGACTAGACCATTTATTTATTTATTTACATTTGTTTACCAGGAAATTCCGACTGGACGTAGGTCCTTTTTCAGCAGATGCCTGGGGAGAAAAGCTCCACATCATGTACATGATAAATAGAGATACAAAGTTGCAGCAATAGTAAACAACATTACAGGTTGTTGGCTTTAATACAATAAGATATTGATTATCAACAATATATACAGTAAATGTTGCAAGTTAAGATAGTTTCTTGTTTATAGTATTAGTAACAAAGTTGTCAGACAAGATTTTAAAGTATGTAAAGACAACTAGCTAATTCTGACCTTGGTTAGTAGTGGCGGTAGTATAGTTGGGTTAAGAGTCTAGGTGGGGGGTAAGGGTGAGGGTGTTAATCTGGATTAGAACAAGGACAAAGCCAGTGCAAATTTAAATGGAATTAGACTAGACAGTCTAGGAACTGCTTCATAGTAATGAGCTTGTAAATAGTGCTTTTGTTTTTGCTTCTGGTTTGAGAAGGAGCAGAGGGACATTGATTTCTGATGGTCTCTTACAGGACAGTGCTTAAGGGACTTCATTGAGTGGTCTTGTTGCAGGTTCCTTGAGAACCACTTCAGGGCCTTCATGCAAACCTTGCTGTCTGTTACATCCAGCTGCTGTAGATTCTATTCAGGGTGTCTACCAAGAGAAGGCTATAGCAAGTATACTGAATTCAGCAACATCCTAATTATCAGCTTGGGATTAATGCTATTCTTTTGCTTCTGGTGAGAGAAGGAGCTGAAGATCATGGATTCCTAGCTGGGTGGAGCTGTATTGATACCAAGACCATCTCCAATACCAGACAGATAGCGCCTCTAGTAATCCAACTCCAAACCTCATAGAAGCTTCTCCCACACATTAGTAACAACTTCAAACCATGGATTTACATTTTACAACTGTCTGTATAACCAGCTTGCTTGAAATAAGCATCCTGAGACAATGCAACCATTGTCTCATGTTTAGTGATAAGCACTCACTAATTAAACAAGGTGACACAGTGCAAGAGAGATGCAGTTATTTCATACTTTTGGAGGCAAAACATTAACATGAGGACACTAAAAATAACAACATCACACAACAATAAACCTATCTCACACAAATCAGACCAAACACATAGACTTACATCTGCTGAGGCTCTTAAAAGTAATCTACCTAAACTGCCTCCAAAATGTAACCTAAGAAGCAAGTACCCACAGCAATCTCACAAACACATAACTCTTTGGCATTGTACACCTTGAAACATACATCAAGGAGTCACATTATCTCAATTCCCAAAAGTATCTCCCAAACAACAAGGATTTCAACGTGGCGATAGCACCACCACTGCCCTCATTAACTTCTCCAATACCATAAACACATACAGAAACCAAGGCAAACTTGTCTCTGCCACCTTCCTGGATCTGTCAACGGCATTTGACACAGTCTCCCACAATAAACTACTATCCACCCTCTCCAGACTCAACCTTGATAATCTTATAATACAATGATTCAGTAGCTACCTAGGCAACCGTTCTCAATCTGTCAAATAGCATAACCCCCCCCCCCCACTTCCAATCAAATGTGATGTACATCAGGGCTCCATACTTGGCCCCCTTCTATTCAATGTCTTTAGACACCAGCTCCACTTAGCAACCACAAAAGCCAACATTATTCAATGCGTATATGACACTACCCTCATCTGCAGTGCACCCAATATCCATCTGCTATAATCCCAAGTCTAAGAATCCTTCTCAGAAATAGAAATCTGGCTACACAACTCACAGCTAATGCTAACCCCCCAAAAAACACAACTAATGCTATTCAGCCCAACAAAGACTATTGACCCCACCTTCTCCATTCTTTCGACCAATAAGACCCTCATAACTCCTGTTTCTGAAGCCAAACTGCTAGGAGTTACAATTGACTACCGACTTAAATACAGTAGGCACATATCCCTAACCATCTCCAAAGTCCACAAAAAACTAGGCTGCTTCTATCATTTCACTAAATTTCTAACCTCTGAATCCAGAACTTCCATATCCAGAACTCATCTCCTATCAACCCTACTCTATGCATCCCTAGTATTAACAAATACTAATACAAATAGTGCATTGTGGTTGCTGTGTATTCGTGTGGAATATTAAACTATATGTGTTTGTACCACTCATTTTGGGCTTTGATGTGCTTTTCTGGTGAAACTTTCAACATGTTACAACAAAATAGCTAGGTTTGCAACCAACACTAAGTCACAGTCTCACCACTGCCAATCCCTGCATAAGCTATACTGGTTAGAATTTCCAAACCTACTTCACTACCACCAACTCATCTTAACCCATCAAATACTGTACCACCCTGAAAAAACCCTGCTCTAATGGGCCTAATAAACTTCCTTAGTACCAATAGGGAGCTATGATCCAGTAACAAAGCCCTAGTAGAAGTCATTCCATGTAAAAACAGCTCAGGAGAATCTCTATTGCCTTATGAAGTTGCAAAAATATGGAACACTCTAACTCCACACCTCAGGTTACAAAACCACACTACCACATTCAAAACATTCCTTAAACTGCACCTTTATGAAAAACATCTATGTGACTGCAATGACCCTCCCTAAACCCACCTATTCAGGCCTATTACCCATAGCCACCCCATATAACACATCTCTACTATCATATACTCTACTCCATGCTGATTCAACACAGTGTGAATATCTAGTATACTTTACTTTATTTCTAGGAAGTTGTTTGTATATATACTGTACTTATGCTCACCTATAATGCTTGGTATATCTTTTCCTCTAAATAACTTGTCAAGCTTTTAAACCATCATTAAGTTTTTAAACTATTGGTAAACATTGTTAAACTTTGTTAACTATTTCTTACTAAACTACTGTGTAACTTTATGCAGCATTTCTCTCCAGGATTTCCAGTCGGACAATCCTGGTAGACAAATGTTAAATAAAATAAATAAAATAATTCAATAGCCCATAAGCAAACCTTCACACATTCTAACATCCTAGTCAAAGTGATTCTGATGTCAAATACAATGATACACCACTCACCACAATGTGAAAGAAGATCATAGGATCATAGGAAGTTACTAGGCTATTGGCCCTGATACCCTTACAAGCCTAGCCAATAATTTAGCCAATGTTCTGACAAGTCAGCAGCCAATGCCCCTGTCCAGCAGGGACACAGGTGGAATCCCAGGGATGTATTTTCTGTTCCCCATCCAGATATCCAGGTTGCTCTTGAAAAGAGTTAATGAGGTACTCTGCTTGACATGGAGAGGGAGTCTGTTCCACAGAAGAGAGAGTCTCTGGGACACAAATGTGTCCTGCTGACAATTCCTATTGATGTCACAGGCCAGGATGAGGTCGGGCATTTGGTTTACTCTAGTGGAACTAGACTTGCAGATATGCAGCAGTCCCATTAAGGCGGGGTCTGAGATTGCTTTGTATGCCAGACAGAGGTCACCTCTGAGGAGTCTGTATGAGAATGAGTAGAGGGACAGGGATTTTATCCTATCTGTGTAGGGTAGATGTTTAAGGCCCTGGATTCTCCTGGTGAGGAACCTCTGTGGTCTCTCCAGCTGCTGCATGTGCTTTGTGAGGTATATGCCAAAAGGGAGATTGTACTCAATAATGGGTTTTATAAAGGAAGAATACAGGGATGTTATGACCTCCTTGCCCTGGATGAGATACCCTTACTAATGAGGTGGGCCATGTAGAAAGCTTTCCATATAACAGAGGCAATATGGTGAACAAAAGCCAGTTTGCTATCAACCTGGGTGCCCAAGTCCCTCATGACTGATTGCATGCTTAAGACCTTGTTATTAATGTGATAATTTTTGGGGATGTCACTCTCCCCAAAGAGGAGGATGATGCAATTTTTGGCATTCAGTTTCAGGCCATGTTTCTGGCACCAGTCATCTGTTTGGGTGACACCCTCTTGGAGGATGTCCACATCACTAGGGGAACTGATGACAGCACCCAGCTTGCAGTCATCTGCAAACTTGGTCAGCCATAGCCCACTGGTTTTGGTCTGCACCTCAGAAAAGTATATCCCAAATAACAGAAGCCCAAAGACTGATCCCTGGGGTACACTACTTGTTATGGGTCTACTGTTTGAGGTGGCTTCCCCTATTTTGGCTAGGTGGGTTCTATCAGTGAGCCAGTTTGCTACCCATCTGATAACATGTGGATTGATGCATAGTTAACAGAGTTTATCTATTATACCCAAGTGGGTAATAGTATTGAAGGCTTTGGCCAGGACAAGGTAGGTGGTGTGCAGCGTCTTCTTCTCATCCATGGCTTTGGTGATTGTCTCAAAGAAGTCAACCAAATTTAACAGGAATGACCTCCCCTTGATGAAACTAAACTGTAAGGGATTCAGTGTTGGGAGGTTGCCAATGTCATTGTTACTGAGGTCCATAATAATCCATTCCATGTCCTTGTAGATCAGGATAATTAGGCTGATGGGTCTATAATTTCCTGGATCAGTGGACACTCCACCTTTGTGCAAAGGGATGACAGTGACTGTCCTGCACTCTACTAGGACAAAGCTGGTACTCAGGCTTTGGTTGAATAGGGTGCCTAATGGTGCTGCAAGTTCCTGCCTGAGTTCATTTAGGATGCAGCCTGGGATGTTATCGGGTCCCATGGAGGCTGTGTTTTTTTTTTGGCTTTGAGAGGGCAGTGATGACTTGCTCCCTAGAGATAAGGGGAGGGGGACAGGTGCTGGAGATGTTATGATTTATTGATGGAGGGGACAAAGAGGTAAAGTTTTCACTGAACCTGTCTGCCAGCAGGTTGGCTATATCTACAGGGTTTATGTATGTGGTGTCCTTGACCACCAGTTCTGAGCAGATCTGAGTGCTTCCCTTGAGATTGCAGACATATGTGAAAAAAGTCTTATGACTGTCTTTAGTAGATGTGGCCAGTTTGGATTTGAAGTTTGCTTTGGATAATTTCACTAGTGCTCGTATTTGCTTGTTCTGGCTAAGGAGAGATTGCTTCTATTTAAGCACCTGTTCCTTCTTGGTCCTGGACAGCAATTTATTTTCCTTTTATTACAGAGTTTATTGCAGATGTCAACCAGACAGGTTTACTCTTTCTTGAGCAGGATGATTTTGTCCTGCCTGGTACTCCTGACTCCATGCAGCTATATAAATGCTTGTATAGTACTTTGGTGTAGGTTTGAACATATGTGCCAGTTCCTATGGAGGGGGATAGAGCTGTGAAGCTGTATACCTTCCCTAAGGAGGTTGTAATCAGCTTTGGAGAGGTTTTTTTGTGTGACCCTAGCTGGGGGAGGTTGGAGGGGATGTTGACTTTAAAAGTGACCGCTTTGTGGTCAGATCATACCAGGGAGGATGACACTGTAAGGATGCTGCAGTGGTTACCCATGTTGGTTAATACCAAGTCCAAGATATTAAACTGGAACCAAGATATTATTACCTCTTGTGTGGGTGTCGACCAGGTGGTCTAAGGCATTTGCACCGATGAAATCAAGGAATTTCTGGGCATTTGTGTTTTGGCATGAGTAGTTCTTCCAGTCTATGGTTAGATAGTTAAAGTTGCCCAGAATCAGGGTAAAAGGTCTAATCTTGATAGATTCAAAAAGGTTCAGGTAGGTGTAGTGTGCATCTTGAGTCAAAGTTGGGGCCTGTAGCTAGCTATGATTTGAATAGGGGTCTTGTCAATGGTTAACTGTACCTGGAGTGCCTCCTGTGCATAATACTGTTTGATGAGCCTAGAGGTGTGTGTGCTTTTAATATATATTGCAACTCCCCCTC
The DNA here is from genome assembly GCF_019279795.1 of Protopterus annectens. Classification (NCBI taxonomy): domain Eukaryota; kingdom Metazoa; phylum Chordata; order Ceratodontiformes; family Protopteridae; genus Protopterus; species Protopterus annectens. Next base: position 1,128,459,103 of record NC_056743.1, read on the forward strand.
CTTTTGCTTTGCTGCCCATGGTTTGGGGTCTGAATGTATGATAGAATGAGTAGCCTGGTATTGGAGCGGTGCTCTTTGCAGCATTGAACCAGGTTTCTGTGACTGCACAGATGTCAGCATCTTCCATGGTTAAGAATGTTTGCAATGAGTGCAGTTTCATGTTTAGACTCCTAGCGTTTGGCAGCATGACCTTTAAGTTACATTTTGATGAAATTCTCATGTTGGTAGTTTTGACCTCATGGCATTGCCTAAAAAGGTACTATGAGGAAGGCAAGAGCCTTTGCCAGAAGCCTGAAGCCCAAGGGAGACAGATGCAGGCCATCTCTGGCAAATCATCTTGGTCTGTCGATTATGTCTTCCCAGGCTGTCAGGTACTGGATCCCCTTGGAATGACACCAAAAACTAAGCCAATTGTTAAAGTTTTGTATTGAGGCATCATTCTGGGTGATGGTAAAATGCTCCTTAAGGCTAGGAACATACCTGCCTGGGACACATATTCAGTGAGCTTGATCATGTCTCTCTTCATATAGTCCAGGGAGGTACGTCTCAAGTCACTTATGACAACATGGACTATGACAGAGTCATAACAGCACCTGTTGTTGATGTTGGAAGACTTGAGTGCATGGGGTATATGGCAGATTCTGGCACCTGAAAAACAGCAAACTGTGATTTTCTCTTTATCCAGCCTGGTGAAGAGCACATCTGTGTGTTTCACAATGGAGTCTCATATGACTAATATGTTGAGTTTATGTTTAGGCCTTAGTGGCTGTGAAACACAGGCGTGTGGACTATGTGTGCTGTGGTGGGCAGTGGAGTTCGCTTGTGTTTTTTCCTCAGAGGTCTGTTTTATTTGGGTATGCTTTTGTTGAGGACCCACGCATATGTAGGAGTGTGTTGTGTAGGTGTGGGTGATAGTTGAGGTGTGGTGTTTGTATTGACAACCTTTTCAGTGCCAGATATACTCGCTTGTGAGGGACAGAGCATAAACTGTAGGTTCTTAATGTAATTGTATTTTTTACTAATTGTGTTCCTAGGTAGTAGTAGTAGAAGGTTGTCTGTGTACCTGAGGCAGTTGCTAGACTGTCTCAGGATGTCCATATCAACCGGACTGGCAGGAGATACCATAGGAAATTATCCATCCATATTTGTCAGAATAGGCCAGAGAGAGCTAAGGGGGTAAAGAGTGGAAGGTCTAAGAGAAGTACTGCTAGGTGAGCACACAAGTGATACTAAGGTACCATTTGTAGCTGCAATACCTCACAATGGGTTAAAAACAGTGCAGCTGCGATGTGTGATGTGCAAACAAGTCCAAACCAGCTCAAATGTGGGGTTTAAATACCACAAAAAATAGAAGGTCCTAGTAACACAGAAATCTAGCCAATCCTGCTAGTCTCTGCTTTCTTTACTAGCCTATGCCAGACAAGGTCCAGGCAGCCCTGCTACTCACACTAGCAGAGGAGATAGGCCCCTACCAACACCAGATGGTTGCCAGAAACACGGAAGGCAAACAAAAGATGTCTGCCAGAAACACAGAAGGCAAAAAAAAACAGCTCTGGATGCAGCAAACCTTGCATCTAGACTATGCTACTCAATTTTAAGGGTAAGAACACAGTAAAACTCACAAAAAAGCACAGATTAACCACTTACAGACAAAAACAGAGCTCACAGTATAAAAATAAAGTTAAACAGTAATGAAATGCAGTAAAATGCAGTTAAACAGTAATGAATTGCAGTAAATAGCAATGAAATAGTTAAACAGCAATGAAATGCAGTTAATCAGTAAATTACTTTAAAACAGTGCAAATGTGGTAAATTAGCTCACAATCACAACAGAAAAACAGCTCAAATAAAGCAGCAATTCAGCAGAATACTGTCATCAATTTAATCAGGTTACCGGCAAGCAGTATCAAATGTGGCAAACTAGATGCAGTTGAACACCTAAGCACAAGCAGCAAAATGAAGTAGGAAGAGGAACAATATTTTTTAAGTAGAAAGTGAGGAGATAGAAGATAATTCAAGGTTAAAAAGCTAAAGGGGTGGCCCTTCACAACTGATCACACTGTACTCTGTAGAATCAGCTGATGCAATGGGTGGATCTTCACAACTGATGTCATTGTACTCAGTAGAATGAGCTGATGCAATGGAACTGGGAGGAGTGTTCAATATCAGATTTATAGTAGAGGCAAGCAGTTCAACAGCCACCAAACTTAAGACCACGATAACAGCTGGGTGGGTAGGGATATAAGATAAGAACAGAGATTAAGGATACAATGCACTAAGGCTAATCTCTGCTTGACATACAAAGCCATGTTTCACCCAGACCTGCTAGAAATGCTACACCTAAAGAAATCTCAGTCCCTCCACACCACACGCTCCAGAGATCTCAACCTCATTACCACAATCAACAGAACTTGGGATCATCACCCAGATACTGTCCATACTCTGGAACAAGCTTCCTATTCATGTCAAGCAGAGCAGGTTGCTGGCCATCTTCAAGAGAAATCTTGATGAGTGGATGGTAACAGAAAGTTCATCCCAGGGATCACTCCAGTGGCTCTACTAGATAGAGGCACTGGGAACTAACATCAGCCAGCACAATGACAGGGCACTTTTATGGGCTAGGCTTGTGAAGGCTCACACACCTATGAACCTATGAACTAAAAAACAGTTGCACAGTTTAAACAGATATGCAGCAAATATTGTTTTAGTTAATCAGAAGTGCAGAAAACAGTTGAAAATAAGCTCTTAACTTTTGTAGTCTCACAGCAGGTTTTGGAGAACAGCAGAGCAAGGGCAGAAGGCCTAACTCACTGCAGCTTTGTGCAAACAAGAGTGTCGTGTTCATCAACTGTCAAGAATTTCACAGAATACCCAGATTTTTTGCCTCATATTTTCAATCTGTTCCTCATAACATTTGTGGTTTTGTGGCAAATCACTCAGGACTGAAGTTACCATATAATGACACAGATTTGCGTTTTAGACTTCATATTCTTCAGAAATTGCATGCTAACACAAATGCTGTTGCTGTAACTTTCTAAGTTGTTACAGTCAGTGTCTGACTACCGTACATACTGGCCATATCAGAAGTACAGACAAAATTGTCTCTGGAGGTGGATTGGTGGGCAGTTGTAATGATGGAGGCAGCATTTGCCATCAATGACCTCAGCACTGTTGTCTTTTCTGTCCCTGTAATTCCTGCTACTGTGCACTTATTACACATCATTCTGTAATCTAAAGAGCATAGGAACCATCTCTACAATGGTGTGGAGAGCAGCTGTTTGTGCCTGGGTCACTGACCTGCACTTCTGCAGGTTAATCCCAAGTGTAGCCCATCTCAAGGATGGATCTGGAGTCATGATGCCTCATCTCCCCTTCTGTTTTCTTTTGCGGTTGTGTATACCTCAGAGGCAGTGCAGAGTTCAGATGCTGTGTGTGCTGGGGGCAAAGGTTGATGCATTGAGATATCAAATGCTATCAGGCAGAGGTTGTCCTGTCCATCATGCTTCTGTGAGGCTGTATGCTCAGCTTGTACCTCTATAAGAGAGTTATGGTGAATGTAGGTTACTCACACTTGTATGCTGAAGACAATGCCACTGTATCATCAGACTGTGTGTCTCTCACATTGTCATCACTCTCAGACACAGGCACCCTGCTGACTTCAGCCTTATGTTGCCTAGCTGTGGTGGACCATCTGCCAGTGGTATCTGAAGGTAGGAACATATATGGCACCATTGTCTTTCCACATGCATGTTTTCATATCCCGGTATAATACTACACATTAAAATTCAGACATAGCAGTCTTGAAATGCATACCTTGCTGTAGATGTTCCTGCAGTTGCTGATCAGAGGTGCCTGGAAAAATGTTTGTGCAGGTGTCTTGGTCACTTGGTCACATTGGGGTATACAGTATTATACTGTACTACAGTGGACATTAGTAAACTCCTATATTCCCATCTGACACATCGCTGCTGGTACCAGCCTGGCTCCAACATCTAACTCACCCATGGGTATGAGGGACATCACTCCTTGACCATTGAGTGGCTCTAAAATCCTCTTAGCCTCAGTGAGATAATTTTGTGCGAGTGGTCAACCCCTGTGGTGGACCTACCTGCCCCACAGCCCCATGCCTTGTCTTTTACACTATCATATCAGTAACTGTTATAGGACTTGTTGCACATTTCTGTTATGTACATTCACATGATTCATGTTCTGTACCATCCCCTTACAAATTTTGTCCCAATACTGTTTGTCAGCAGCAGCTTTGCCCAAGTTGTGCATACAGATGGGTTGCAGTAGCACTCTGTTCTTCTAGATAGTGTACTTTTCCAGGTGTTTCCATTTTGCTGGTACATATACACCTGCTGACAAAGATGCCAGTCAGTGTGTGTGAATGTTGTGTTGTGGGATGACAATAGTTCTGATTACCTTCCCTTCCTACTTTATGCACTTGTTTATGTGTCATAATTGATGCTGTGCACAGCCTATCCACCCTCCCAATTTCTGTCCTAAACCCATGGACATAGGCACCCATAGCCATATGTGCAGCTATTCATTTGTTACTGTTAGTGCTGTTTACAGGTCCCCCACTCATTACACAACAGTGCCATTCCTAAAAGTGTGGGTCTGGAAGAACAATCTCCCTGTGCCATATCCTACACAATGGTTCTATTTTATAGGTTGGCCTTGTACAAACAACGGAGGTGGCACGATACTGTCCTGTGTTCCTAGTGGCATGTATATCACAATATCTGCCTTAGTGTGGCTGACATCCACCACAGGGATTTTTAGTGCTAATATACTTTACCAGGTGGGGCTCCTTCCTAAACTCTGTAACTTTTCCCTTTAATTTGTAAAGCTGAAAGTATATGAAATATGTACTGAAATTCTTGTATTCCATAGCTGTACACATTGAGTGAGGTTAAACAAGAACATGCTAGTACTGTATATCTCACTAAATGGGGCCACATAGCTCATTGGTTATGCTAATAAAGCTACATAGAGCCAATATTTTTGAATCACTACCAAAGTGCAATGTACTGTCTATACATACTAGTAGTAGCTGGACACATCACAGAGATCATGAGACAGCTGACCTCTGTGCTGATACATATGACTTATGTATGTGAGTAACACTTCATGGCATACTATGGAGATACTGTAATACCATGGTACACTATTACCAGATGACATAGGGCTATTGTGACATTTAATCTGAGATGCACATGCATTCTATTACTTTTTTCCACCTCAAGCTGACCTTATTGAGTAGTTATGGTTATTTCTGATATTGTGGAATGGCAAATTCCAGTATGGTATGCTAAGGAAATCAAGGCTTTCTATTTTTTTTTTTTTTTTCTTCAGGGACTTCCCGGAAATCTGTTAGGACTGTATGATGGCCCTTGCAGAAGGTGGATGCAGGGCATGCATTTGCCCAGATAATGAATGATGCCTTTGATATCACCAGTTTTGCTGAGCAGTGCCAGCTATAGTTACCTCACATAGCACCACACTGATCCACTGCAAGACTGGGAGAAAGAGGTTGTGATGTTTTGTAAGCATTTTTTTTTAATTTTTATTTTTTCCAGTATGAGTATGGTCTTTTACTTTAACTGTTTTCTGGATCTGCTTAGAAGTGCATTTTGTTTTGCAGCTGTGGTAGGAGTGAAAATTGTACAAGATTAGATGTTGCAGCAGACAGGGTCAACTCTTCTGGCAGTCAGGTGTGTATACTATCTGTGGCAGTTCACTGTAAAAGTGCAGTAGTATTTCTTCATGTGTGTAATAATTGTTTCCCATTGTGTCATTGTGTCATCCCGCTGTAGGTTCAGTTATAGCAGAGGAGGAGGTGCAGCCATGCTTGCCTTATGTACCTGACAAAGCCTCTTACATTGCTTTACCCTTCTCCATCTAGCTGTGTTCATTCCTTATGTGTTAGTCTCCATTTTTTGATCATTGTCCAGCCTTTGCCTTAAACACTTGCCTATCCCCTTTATGTCTTTGTCCAGCCATTGTCTTCCCACCCTTTGTGTATCTACTGCTCCTGTCTATGTTTTTTTATTTGTATGTCTGCCCTATTACCTGTCATTCGCTCTCTATCCCATTTACAAACCTCCCTCACTGCCTTACTTGTCTGTATATAAAAAAGGAGCTATTTCCCCACCAGTTTGCTCTTCTCCCTTTTCCCACTTTCCCATCTTCCTCATTTCCTCCCCATTTATATAATGCACAGAATTGGCACTTTGGCATGGAGCCTCATAGATGTCCATGTGATGGCTGTTACGCTGTCCCTTTTGTATGAAGTGAGCATGATAAGTAGCTTTGTGGCACAAAACTGCATGTATGAACATGTACTGATTTGGCTGTGCTAACCTGCCTTCATTGTAATATCTACCGTGTCTATCACACTCCTATCTGTAGTACGTCTGTGGCAGTGAAGCAGTGTATAATAGCTTCTATCATCACCATGGCACTTCTATTTATTATGCAGCCCTTTGCCAATACTATTCAATGCCTATTACATGTCTGATTAGTTATGCAGGTTATTGTGTAGCGATCCTCTTGAAAATTGTCTAAGAATTCCAGCCATTGTGTGCTCATTAATTTTGAAATAATTACATTAAGGCTGCATAATTATTTAATCTGTTATCTGGAAATCAGTCTGAGATTCTCTATAAACTTCAAAACAATACCATCTTTAATAGTTTTCCCAGGGTGAATTTACAAACATCAGAAAATACAAGACACTCAAAATAATGTTTGAAACATTACTTTCTTACCCCTTCATTAACAGTCACAACCCTGATTGTGACCCTGCTGATCAGGACCGAATTAGCAGCCCCAGCACTGAAGGAGCCCAGTAGGGAGGGGAAGAGTGAAGGGCTATAGCCCACTCGCCTGTCCCAGGGAAGTGTTGTATGCCCTCAGGGGCGCAGCAGTGGGCATGATTTCTTACTGGTTGAGACTGGGGGTACCAGTGTTAAGTGCATTATGGGGAAGGGAAAGGCTGCTAGGTGTCAAAGTCACTTGCAGAAGTGAGAGGATAGCCTTTGCAATTAACCCTTTGCATCTCTTCTGCCCGGTGCCTTGCTGGGTGCATTCAGGGAATATTAAGTTATTTAATATTATTTATTATAAGCTGTAAAATAATACCCCTTGACTATCAAGACATACACTATGTTCTGTGACGTACTAGCTTAAAATTCTGGCAGAAGTATTTAGGAGATAACCATGTCTAGTTCTCATATTTTAAGGTTAGTAAAAACCAAAAGATTTACATGAAGCATCTGTTATTAATATGCAGAATGTGACACACAAAGGCATTCGGATGCATCAGGTGGAGGGGTACAGAAATGTTCTTACACAAATTCAAATGAATAAAATACAAGTTATATTTGTGCAACATGCATCTTGTGCTGCTTTCACCCTTAGGTCTGTGCTGTTTTGGCTGCCTAATTTAATTCAAAATCTGGTTGCCTTTAGGGGAACCGTCATATGAGGTAAGTAAAGTACAGAAAACATTCAAGCATTGTCATCTAAATGTTGAAAATGGGAGGTGGTACTAAGATCAGCTATTCTAAAGTACTGCAAAACATGATTATAACTGGACAGCAGCTTATATCCATCATTGCTATCTTCACTTTTTCAAGCTGGGTGCTGTACATTTTCTTCAGACACAGGTTGAGCTTCCTTGCTTGATTTTAAGAAAAGTAACATGTTGAGTTTCTCAGCACCTTAGATATGAATTTCTAAACAACTTGCACTACATCATCAACTTCTCTGCTCTTTGAGACCAAATATCTTTAAGTTTGAAAATTTGGAGACCATTTCTGTATTTGAAGGTCTGCTACTTTATTAGATTTCTTCCGTTATTTCAAAGCTCCCAAGCTACTGTGTGGAACGATGCCAAGATGCTGGAATTCTACCTTGCCAGATTGCATTTCTGAGAGCAGTAACTGACTAAAAGAATACTGGAACCATACTCCTAAGTTTTGTGTTAGATAACAGGATGTAGATGATTTCCAGTTCTATCTTACAAGAGTTATATCTTGATTCATCACTGCTGTGTTTAACAATTCAGGAGGCCAAAACTACCTGTTATGAGTCAGAAGACAAAAGCTTTCAAGAAAATCCTTACGAATAAAAGAAGGCTATTTCATCCAATGGATAACAAGTGTTAAGGCAGAAGCACAGTATGAACCACAAATGGTGGCAACCTTGCTTTGACTTTGCTGGATTTACCTTCATCTCTGCATTTGCCTTTGGTGGAGATGTTAGAAGAAACCATAGCTTTCAAGCAAGAACCTCTGTTTACCAAGATGTTCAATTGTATTGGCCTTGAGATGCAGGTGCCCAAGTGTCCCAAAGGAAGTACTTTATAGACTGGAGCATCAAAGAAGCCATGATGTACATTTAAGTTCCAGAATATAGAGAGGAAGATGATTATTTTATTTTATTTTATTTTACATTTGTTGACCAGGGAAGTCTGGCTAGGCACAAAGCTCACTTTTCAGCTGATGCCCAGGGAGAACAGGTCCAGTACATGCAGTACAAACAAAATCTGTTAAGTTAAATAATATCAAAAATGTCATGCCGAATACAATTATAATACATTTTACAATGTCAAAACAGACAAGATGGTAACTCTACATAGAATAGTAAGGCTTGTTATACTAATTATATGCATGACGACAACAAAATACCTGAGTCATCACTGATTCTGGTGTTACTCATCTTCATTGCATTGCAGTGAGTTTCATCTCCATGTATTGTACTGTGTGAGCCGGTGATACACTTTTCAGGTTTTTTCCCCTTTTCGTCACTGTGGTGTGACCATGGTATTGGTGTGTGTGTGTGTGTGTGTGTGTGTGTGTGTGTGTGTGTGTGTGTGTGTGTGTGTGTGTGTGTGTGTGTATGTATGTGTGTACGGATACATATATATATATATATATATATATATATATATATATATATATATATATATATATATGGATCTACTTCATTTGCCCTAACTTCCGATTGACCCCGAGACCAAATGACCGAAATTTAATTTGACCGACACTTCATTTGACCGACAAGTATTATTGGCAAGAAAATGGGATATTCCCCCTTCCCCACTGTAGTGCGACCCTGGAGTTAGAATATATAGTTAGGGGGGTGTGGGGAGCACAGCCCCCCACAATGGTGTGTGGTGGGCGAAGCCCCCCACTTAATTTAATATTATATTGTTTAGTTTTGCTTTAGTATTGCTTAGTAAAACAAAAGTAAGTGGGGGGCTTCACCCCCCACACCCTCCCTAACTATATATTCTAACTCCAGGGTCGCACTACAGTGGGGAAGGGGTCATATCCTATTTTCTTGCCAATAATACTTGTCGGTCAAATGAAGTGTCGGTCAAATGAAATATCGGTCAAATGAAATTTCGGTCAAATGGTCTCGGGCAAATGGGTGTTGGGCAATCAGAAGTTAGGGCAAATGAAGTAGACCCATATATACATACATATATATATATATATATATATATATATATATATATATATATATATATATATATTTATGTGTGTGTGTGTGTGTGTGTGTGTGTGTGTGTAATTTTGGAGGGGTGCAGGGGGGCTTGCCTTCCTGCATAAAAATACTTTTTTCTGTTTTTATGGGTTTTTCACTCATCATTTTCAAAATTCTATTATTGGTAAATGGTGAGCTGAAAAAGGTATTATTTATTGCTAGTAAGTTAGTGGATGACAATAGTACTGTGTAAGAACCCTTGTTTTTTTTCCCAGTATGTCTTATAGGGCCTGAGTTGTAAAGGCTTTATCTTGCATATATTTTTTGGCCCTAACTGTATAACTGGAAGTTCCATGGATCTACAGTGAGATGGTACATTTAGCACTCTGGCACTGCTAAAGAACCAATATTCAAGGTCTCTTGCAAAGCTTGTGATATTTGCCTCATAGCGTATTTAACCTATGTAATATATGCTTATGTGCATTTAGCATTCTAAAAATAATAGCATGCAGGTAAAGATAGGAAAATAAGTAACACTTAATAGAATGTAAAAACAACATCGAGAGCATTAGTTTTAGTTTTGTTTTTTTACACCAAAGACACGTCTATGTTTTTGCTCTGTTACATTTGGCTTTCTACTTCCCATCCATCTTTTACATACTCTGTACACTTTCTCTAGCTATACCATGCCCTGTTGAATGAGTCTGTGGATTTTGCTGTTTGCTTTTCATTGTAGCAATGCATTACAAGGGTTCGCATTCTTTTTGGAGAATAATTATTTTCATAAATCCAGGAAGTGATTAGCTCGTGCAGTTTTTGTCTTGTAACTTTTTCTTTCACTCCATGTCCTTCCTGTTCAACGTGATCCATTCATGACTCCCTAATTTGATCTTATATGCCCGTAACATGTCATCCTGTTTCTTGTTCCTCTCATCTCTGTTTATAATCATTCTTTCCATGACACACACACACGCACGCACACACACACACACACACACACACACACACACACACACACACACACACACACACACACACACACACGCACACACACACACACACACACTCTCTCCTCCAGTGGATTTCCTATTTTCGTCAAGTAGCTTGATGTTTCTCTCCTTGATGGCCTTGACTCTTCCCAGCTGATACTTGAAACCAGGGTTGCTTTGGCCCAAGTGCATTTGTAAACATTGAACCCCAGCTGCCTTTTTCTGCTACTTAGTCAGCCTTTCCAAGCCTTTCATTAGATTAATTTCTCCCCTTTCACTTGCTGCACCTATTGTTGTCATCGGGAAGAGTTCATTATGTTTTCTCTTCTCTTAGATATGTCTCAAATGAGCACCTTGAGGAGGAGGAGACGTAGGCCCAGAACTGAGCCCTGAGGAAGTCTGCTACTCATTTTCATTCATCCAATCATTGTGCCTGTACCAATAACCTTCTGTATACTACACTTCACCCATGCTGCAGTCTATTTCTTGTGTCTTCATCCCCTACAGACTTCCTAACAGCACTCTATTCATGTCCTAATGAAAGGCTTTTCTGAATTCCAGGCAGGCCATGATAACTTGTACTCCTTTGTCTAGTTTCTGCTGTCTTAGAACTGGATCAGATTCATCTGACAGTTGATTCTCTCAATGAACCCATGTTGTTTGTTGTCTCCAAGTATACTATCATCTAAGTAAGCAAGCATCCTTTCCTCTAGGCTCTCTTCATGGCTTTCTTCCCTACCACTGACAGGCTATCTGGCTTGTAATTACTAGGACTTTTTCCTGTTCCTGCATTGTATGAGTACCACTTTTCCTGTTTTCCAGCCATCAGTCCTTTTGCACTGGTCAGTGGACTATTGGAAAAACTTTGTCAGGTGGCTCTAGCAAGACACTGTTAAGATACCTGAGGACCCCAAGAAGCAGTGCATTGTTTATTGTGTTTTGTTCTTCCTTAGAGCATCCAGTTTTATTTTTAACTCCTTCCTATATTGCTGTCTGCTTACTGCTTTTCATCATTTGTGCTACTTCTCTCCCAACATGGTATCATTTCCACATTTTTCTTCATGAAGAATGAAATATTTATTTACTAGCCCTCAAACTGCTCACCATCATTTTATCCTTGATATGTTACTCTTCCTCCTACTTTATATCACACAGTGTATAGACATTGTTTGATTATGACTCCTTTTTCCGAATACTGTGACTCCCCCTTTTGCCTTGGTAATGATAATATTAAGAATTCTATCCTTTCTGGCACACTCTAACACCACTTAGCTGAACCCATCATGGTTAAAGACCCCTGTCAGTTTGCACGCCTTCTCCAGCCTGGATCTTGGGGTCACCCTGTTTGCTTTTGACAGACTTAGATCCCTTTACAAGTAAAAGCCACTTCTTCCTAACCTAGTCTTTTATTGTCACACTCAATCTATCATATTCCTTTCTTGATAGATCTGGGGGCTGAGGTACTGCAACAATCAACCTACAATCCCCCTTTTTTTTTCTAAATTAATTTTCAGGATATTTATCTTATATTCTGGCCCTTGTCATTGTCTTATCTCTTTTTGGGATGGGGTTCCTTTTCCTTTCCAATCTTGCATTTGTTGGTTTCCGTTATAGAGAACAGTGCCCTTCCTCCATTTGTTCCCCTCATTGTCATTCTTAATAATCAATTTATCTTTTTCAATACTGGTTAAGAAATATTCACTCTTGCCAAAAGGAGTGGATATATAAAGCATTTTAAGATTTGATAAAAGCTTTCATCAGATTTTATTGTAAGTTTCCCAGGTATTATCCAGATCAAGTCTCCGAAGGGGTAAGTGGGCAATTGCACTGCTATCAGTGCCACTTGGGCACACGGCTAAAGCTCAGTGCTATAATAGATGTGGAAATATAATCAGTCCCTTTTAAAAGAATCTGGAATTTCAATATTACTGAATGTAAATAATGCACAGTCAAAGGAGGCAGCACTTAAAGCTTATTCAAGACTTTCTATACATACCTGCCCATGTCTACCATCGTTACAAACCTGCATCTGGACATAATGCACTATTATATTTTCTGTTTGTCAGTATTCTGGCTGAAGAGTGCAAAATCCTGCAGTAAGTATGGAACTGTGATAGAAGTGGAACAGATAAGTAATCCATGAACTCCTTAAGGCATTACATGAACATATTTTAGATATAAGTAAGTTTTTTAGAGTATCATTGTGTTAATGTGGCTCTAACTGATGAGCATTCAGCAAATAGAGTTCTCTCTGGACAGAGAGTTATAAACTTTGCATAATTTAAGATTTTTTTCTCACAGTGTATCGATAGTAACAGAATGAGTTGTGTCTAGGGCAGACTCTAAGTGTATTCTAATTGTCACTCAAAATAAATTACATAGTTACATTGCAGAAGAATATATGAACCTGTACATATTGCAGCTAAATAACTGAAACCAAGTAATAAAAACTACATAACCCTGCCAAAAATATAAGTTATTATTAAAATGTAGTATAAACTGCACTAATTTCTATACATATTGCCTCTTGCAGCTGGCTGCAACCTCTGCACCCCACTTTGTGGGAGACTTCAGATTCAGTACTTCTACTTAACTATAGTAACTCCAAGGTTATGCTCCCTTAGCTATAGAAGGGAGTACTTGTTAATTATGCATAGCCAAGTATTTCTCATGTTTTTGTAGCATAAAGGGATGAAGTCAGGCAACCTGTTTTTGACTTTTGACCCAGGTGCTAAGGAAAGGAATGATGAAGCTTGTGCCTGTTTGCCTCTTTCAGCAGTGAGGGTGCAGCAATGCTGGGGTGTGCCTGATGCCCTGGTTAGTAGCAGAGACCAAAAGTTGTTGATAGAGGCTTTAGCAACTAGTCTGGCAGACAGGGCAACTGAGTGGTGATCTCTGAATAGGTAAGACATTATTCCCACAGCACCCATGTACATGCATACCTAGGAAGAACTGTCCAGCATGCTGGAGAAAAGTTGATAATGTATCATATGCCCTGTGAGCAGTGCAGCGAAGCAACCTTTTCCTCTCACATCTGCATTCACAGTCTTGGGGGCCTGTATCTCACTTTTGACTAGTTCTACTATACCAGCTTATGTTGTTGTTACTGTTTTTCAATCCTCTCTTTCTACCTTGGCTAGCTTAGGGACTGTGAATCATAGATATGACTTCTCATGGCAATCTCATTTGCAGATAGCATACTAATATTCCCAGTTTTTACCTCTGTTCTAAAAGGTGCCATCTGTCTGCTTTTCTCTCATCTATTGCCTACCCTCAACACATCACAATTTAGATGACCTCTCACTCTTCAACTTCCACTAATATTTTTGCTGTCCTGTCTCTATGTTTGAACACATGCCCCATTCACAACCTACTAACTGTACAATGTCAAGATAGGGCCACCAACTCTGTTCCACAACTGTACCTCCTTACTTGCTTATAAATAAAAATTCACCATATAACCCAATAATTCACTTTAAAAACATCTTACCAGACATTATCTCTGGACCCTTCAACCTAGCAATCATACAAAAATGAATGCAAAGCTGACAACAATCATGAACAAGGACCTAAAAATTGCATGCTTATATCTTGGTAGAATAAACACCAAATTGACTGCACTGGAGCCACGGTTCACTTCAGAACAGCTGCATATATTTATTGTAACAGAAACCTGGTTGAAAGATGATTTCTGTCTCCCTCACTACATACTTATTAACTACAGTTTGTTCACTGACAGCAGACCAGATAACAGAACTGGTGGCAGCTCTCTATTACTAATAAAAAGATAACAGATTTTAGGATATCCTCAACACAACAAATGTCAATGCTAAAGATCACAGGAGATTCAGATAAGTTATTGGCCATCTTACACTCAGCAAACACGCTCATTTATATATACTGACATAATCTATATCCCTACCCACACTCATTTAGACATGCAAAAGGTATTCTTGGAAATGTTTCCCAAACGTGTACAAAATAATGCAATTATTTTAGGTGATTTCAATGTAAATGCCATTGGCCCTGATGTCAACCATTTCTTCAAAATGCTTTAGCAACATTTAGTTAGGGAAACAATTAGGCCTAATACACAAACAAGAAGGAACTCAACATTAGATCTTATAGTAACCAACATAAATCATTGGTGTCAGTTCTTCTTAACAAGCTAAATGACTATTGCCCTGCTATGTCATCATGACCATTTAAAATTCAGAAAAGACCACCTCAAATAATTATAGGTAGACCAGGCCCCAAAAAATAAACAGACGGACTTAAATGAGATATTACAATCCACTGAATGGGATCCTTTATATTCTCACAGTGACCCTAAATTAGCCCTTTCCTACTTTACTGCTTCTTGTGCCACAATTCATGACTTGCTATTGTTCATTATTTCCATTTCTGCAGTAGCTTTTAGGTGATATGAATTGTTTCCCTGCCCAGCTTCACAAAGATCTGGTTTCACCACCATTTTCACTATGATTTCTGATTGGCCAGCTCCAAGGAGAGAAATCAGCAGTCAGAATGTAAATTTCTTCAGTATTTTCTTGCTGCCTTGAGAAGCATATCTGGGGCTTCTCAGGAACAGTAATTGATTAAGAGCTTCAATTCTGGCAGATAAGTCCCAAGTGGAAAACCTCTTCATGCATAAATTGTTGCCCTTTTATGAAAATATTATGTATTTTTATTTTCTGACAAAAGAAGTATTTCCCCTTTAAGAAATGTGGCATTTTTATCAATATTGGAGGCTTCCTGTCATGAAGCACTGTTTTTAGTTACTGGTGTTATTTGACTAATTAAGTTGATATTTTTGTGAAATACATGTACTGTTTTTGTAAACTATTTTGTGACTAAAAGTTGTATTTTGGGATGAGTGCGGATGTGTTTTTCAGTGTAGTGCTTTTGTTCACTTCATGACATCCTACCTGATATATTTTTTCTACCAGTCTATAACTTTTTAACAGGAATGCTGGCAGGGATTTTGAGTGCTGCTTGTGCATTTACTTTGTGAAGGGGCTATGATAGGAAGTGTAAGTATGCTGCTTGTGCGCACACATACCTTCTCACTGACTCACTCCAGCAATGTTTACTATTTTTGACATCAACTCGGCTACAGCATAAATACTTAACTCCTGCTGAGCTCCTAGAAAGAAAACAAAAAGCACTTACCAAGGAGTGCTTGCTGTTGCCATTTTCTCAGTCTACACTTCTGGTGATAGTGGGTGAACCTGTAGTTCTCATCAGTTGTTCCTCAGACCATTTACTTACCTGTCTGGCTTCCTCTGGCCTAGTCCTTTTGGCTACCATGAACCAGGGGTCAGCTACTTCCTCTTTGGCTGTTCCAGGCTCTGTTATGAGCATGGGAGAACCATCTTCTCTAGGACTAGGAGACACTCTGTGAAAGTCTCCTTGGGGTAACTGAGACAACAGACCATTTGACCAGTCGGACGTTCATCCTTCAACTCATTCTTCCAGAGGGACTCTGATACGGTAAAACAAAAGATTATATATTATTTATCTCAAGAAGTAATTACAGTTAAGAAAAATTATTTTCTTACATTAGCAAGGCATACATTACAGGCTATGAATTCTGGTACACAGCAACCATTACAGGTGGATATCCCATGTAATGAAATTTCTAAGGAAACAGAGTCTGATGATTCTGTTGATGACAGAGATAGAGATTTTTTACTACAGATTTCCATGCCAACTTTCAGATTATCAGGAAAAATATTAATTCTTACCCTCTTATAGAAACATTTTCTTTTAATGTGACTATCCCGTCTTTAACTTTAAGAAAACTTTAGTCAAGGCTCAAAAAATAAAATAAATAAATAGATAGATCATCCGATGCCAAAGTTAGTACACTTTAACCTGCATTCCTTAGGATGGCAGCACCTATAACTGCCAAACCTCTCCCTCTCTATAGTTGTCTGTGTGTGTGTGTGTGTGTGTGTGTGTGTGTGTGTGTGTGTGTGTGTGTGTGTGTGTGTGTGTGTATGCGTAAGTGTATGTATATATATATATATATATATATATATATATATATATATATATATATATATAGATATATATACACACGCACACGCATACACACACACACACATGTATATATATATATATATATATATATATATATATATATATATATATATATATATACACACATACATAAATATATATATATATATATATATATATATATATATATATATGTGTATGTATGTATAAAGTCTTTCATTATCTTCTGGGAAAGACCAGGCACATTTTAAACAGTCAGTCATAATTCTCTTAACTAAAACCTCTGTTTCTAAAAATCCTAAGGGCTGTAGGCATATTTCAAATCATTACTTTGTTTGACAAAAATGTTTGAGAGGTTACTATACAAACATATACTTGAATGCATAACTAGCTATGGTCTACTGTGTGATCAGCAACATGGCTTTTGCAATGTCTTCGGTGCTATGTTGACATTTTACATAGTCACCAATACCATACACTGCGATACGAATTGGACCTGATTACTGCTGGTAATTCATTCTGTAGATATAATCAGGACACCTGAAACAGTTGGTCACACACAGGTACTTAAAAAAATTTGCAAACGTAACATTGCTGCTAGCACATCACATTGGTTTAACAGTTATCTGCAGGAAAGAACCTTTGTGTTCAGTAGTAATTCATAGTCTGACGTAGGCATCCTAAATACTGGTGTGTTTCAAGGGTCAGTACTCGGTTCCTTACTCTTTTCCCTTTTTGTAAGTGATGTAACCCATGACCATGGCCACTAGAATATTTTGGAAGAATATTGCCAAAATTGTAGTGAAATTTCAGGAAATTTCAGAAGAATTGTGGAGAAACTAAAAGGAAGTGGTGGCAAGCATGAATTTATAGTTCAAGTCTTTTATTGTGAATTAGAGCAATTAATTCATAGAAATCATATTCTAGAGACATACTTAGGCTTATTTATTAACTTTTCCCCTCACAAGGACTCTCATTCTATCCCATAAACTAATAATGAATGAGAAGCATTATATATATACTTAGTGGGAACATAGGCACTGCCCTAATTGAGAAGGCGGGGTGGTTGGCTATTTATGAAGGAGAATTGAGAAAGGCAGCAAAAAATAAGAAAATTAAATTAATTTACATCATAACTGAACAACTGGTTCTGCATTAACAAACATTTTCTAAACAATAAGAAATACAAAACACTAATGTCTTAGATTACTGACTGTCTGGAATCCTCAGTATTTTACCAGAAAACCAAACAGTTAATGAGGGACAGGGAAAACAATTAAACAATTAGGCAAAAATCTGGAACCTTCTGCAAGAGCAAGGGACAGTTAGGAGCTTGAGAATGATGCGTTCAAAAAAATAATTTTAGCCTGATTTTGCAATCAAGATTGTAGCCATTTGCACATAAACCATCACAGTGTTACTGATTTTCCACCCTGTGTGACAATTTGGAAACTTTTGGACTAGTATTTCCTAATTGAGTACTAGCTTTAAGAATAATTGTGTGGTAATTGCAGAGCACTGGGATAATTATAAAAGTAGCATTAAAATTGTACCTATAATTTTCTACGGCTCCTGCCTATGACAACCTATCCCTTAATCTAGTCATGTATGTTAATGATGTATTACTCAATGAAGCAAGCAAAGTTACTATAAATTTCAAGTTTATGTTACAGTCCAGTTTCGTGTCCCTCCATAATTGGACATATTCCAATACATGGATCATTAATACCAACAAATCTAGTGTTGTTTATCTCACTACAAAAAGTAGGAATAAAAGAATCCCAAATGTTACTAATTAAAGATAACCTGGATTTATACTGGATCCTACCATAACCTTTACAGAACATAATAGAATTATTAATAAAGTTTTATCTCAGCTTGAGTTATGTTACAAGATTTCATACCACGTCACATCTGATGCCCATAAGACTTTGGCAAGGAATGTACTTATTCCAAAACTTGAATATGGCACTTCGCTTTTAATTCTTCACTGTACCTGCAATACTCATAAAATTCAAGTTACAGAGCATAAGGCATGTATATTCTTCCTTCTGCCTAGTGCACGTGCACATCACTTCCTGAAAAGGATTCATTTGGCTACCAGGGCCTAGCTGAGCTACAATACTACTGGGCGCAATGCTACTCAAAATAATAAAACAAGGATACTGCCCACTATTAAAAACAAAACTCACTGCTAGAAGACAGGCATACTCACTAAGACATAGTCAAGAGAAAGTCATCACTCTGATCAGGCCACATTTTAAAACTTCTATAGGTCAACATGCACTCTCCAAACTAGTCCTTCTACATGGAATCATCTTCCAGCAGAAGTAAAGCAAGAACAAACATTGAATAGCTTCAAAACTGAAATAAAAAAACATTTTAAGGATGTTGGTTGCACATGCTTCTTTGATAATGGTTAAAAAGTACAGTTAATAATCTACACTGCGGTTACATTTGTATTATCTTTGTGCATATTGTTGTTGCTTGTCTGATGCTTTATTCATATCACTAATGGGGGGTTGGGTTTAATGGCTAAGGTGTTTGCCTTACAAACACAAGGTGAAGGGTTTGAGTCTCACAAGGGATAATTGGCTAAGCTTAAAATGGCTCGCAAGGGCAGTTAGCTTAGTACTAAACTATGAACTATCATGCTGTAGTTATCTGTATTTTACTTCTATGAGACTGGGTCAGGGCTGAAAAGGGTCAACTGACAGCTCACTTACCTGGTCATGAAAAAGCAAACAAACAAATAACTAAATACATAAATAAATAAATTAGTGAAACTTTGTTGAGAGTCTGATCTCTCTACCTTATACAACCTGCTGCTAAAGCAGGGTTATGAACACTGGTGTCTCAGGAAGTCATAAACCACACTGCAAGTCCAGTGTTTTACTTTGTTACCTTAACAGCAGTAAGTGCATCTTGGCTAAAAGTATTGCATTCATGCACACACACACACACACACACACACACACACACACACACACACACACACACACACACACACACACACACACATTTCTAGAGGATGCTACAAACTCATTCTTGCTCCTAGTTCATGGTACTTCACTGACACAATCAGGACCAGTCTAGCATACATAGGACAAAATTACTGTACTACTCTTTGAAACATCTAAAACCCATAACATTTAATTTCATAACATTGAGACCAGAACATCTAAAACCCATAACATCGAATTTCATAGCATCTAACACTACAAATCACAAGAAAATAACATCCCCTCCACATATAATGACACTAGACTACCAAACACACTTTTTACTACATTTCTGCAGGGGAGGGCAAGCCCCCCTGCATCCCCCCATACGCCCCGTGAATTAAATATACCAACTCTAATATCGCACGACAGTGGGAAAAAGTTAATTTCCTAACTCCATTGTATCAAGTCCCCCTGCAGAAATGTAGTAAAAAGTGTGTTTGGTAGTTTGGTGTCATTATATGTCGTTATATGTGGAGGGGATGTTATTTTCATGTGATTTGTACTGTTAGATGTTATGAAATTCGATGTTATGGGTTTTAGATGTTTTGGGTTTTAGATGTTCTGTTCTTAATGTTATGAAATTAGATGTTATGGGTTTTAGATGTTTCAAAGTGGACCCATGTATATGTGTGTGTGTTTATATGGTTTCACTTTATAATCTTGAAATACTGAAATGTCAAATTTCAGTATTTCGAGACTATAAAGTTGAAAGTGCAGTTACGTGAAACTGCATAATAGCGAATGCGGAAATGTCGCATTCACCGTTATGTTCGCTTATGTGACGTGCGGTGTGGTTTGTGGATTTAGCTGGGGTTTGAATTTAGTGGAGTTTTTGTAAGAGTATTGGGTAGGGATTTTAGTATATGTGAATGTGTGTAGTGGTGTATTTTATGTGTTTGTGTGTTTAGTACGACCTTGGAAATAGTAGATATAAGATGGGGTGTGGGGGGCACAGCCCCCCCACATGGGGGTGCAGGAGGGCTTGCCCCCCTACTTTTAGCAAGTTTTTTTGTGTGTGTGTTAGTTTTGTTGTGTTTTTGTGTGTTGGTTTGTTTTTTTGTAGTGTCAGTAGGTAGGTGTATTTGCATTTGTGTAGTGTAGTGCTTTGTTTATGTAACATTCATGGTTTGGAATTTCGTGGTTTTAAAGTTTCTGGATTTTGATTTTTTGGCTTTATAGTCTTGAGATACTGAAATTCGATATTTCAGTATTTCAAGATTATAAAATGTATCTATATATATATATATATATATATCCAGCTTACTGTTTGTTGTCCTCAGGGTGTTTCTTTAAAAGGTGGATATGACTGCTAAAATGTACCCCTTCAGTGTAATTTACCCTTATACATTAACAAACACCAGCCACAAACTTTTGCAATTGAATAAACTGATAATTAAGTATATAAGTATATGACAGCATAGAAAAATCTAAAATAAGAGATTTTAAACAGATGGTAGCAGAAAACACTCTCTAATTAGCATACTAATTCTGACAATATTTCTAGCTAAAGAATTGCTACTACCTAAAAATAAAGAAAAAAAAAAAGAAAAAGAAAAAAGGAAAGAACTGGAAATTAATTCACTGATACAGGGTAGTAGATAGTTATTACACATGCACAGTTCCAGCTGCCAACCAATAAAAAATA
This sequence comes from Protopterus annectens, assembly GCF_019279795.1. Taxonomy (NCBI): domain Eukaryota; kingdom Metazoa; phylum Chordata; order Ceratodontiformes; family Protopteridae; genus Protopterus; species Protopterus annectens. The sequence continues at coordinate 1,128,480,267 of NC_056743.1, forward strand.
TCTGCTTGGCTGGAATCACCAGGAAGAGAGTCACTCTACCTGCACTGTGGAAGGGTGTTTTGGAATGAATCAGCACTGACGTGTATGACATCATAGTTCATAATTAGATTCACAGAAAAAATATCAGTTGTAGAGTCTATGCATTTAAAATTCTTAGCTTTCAAAATCATAACAAGGGACGATTAAAAATTATAGTACATGGTCCAAAAGCATAACTCTCAAAATTTGCTTTTACATAAATTTGCATCACCTGGATAGTGGGGGACTTAATGCATAAATATGACCTTTTGGGGGCATGACCTTTAAAATTAGGGCCTTTATGGTGCTAACACTGTAAACACACATAATATTAGCAAAAACTTCCCAGCAAGCATCCATGAATAAGTTCTGGCTATCATTATCATGATAACACCATCCTCATGAATCCTACTATTTGGATGAATTAGGATATTATTTATTAAATACCCCCAAATGAATACTCTGATTTCTCTGTCTGTTTTCCCTTGCAGTCTGGTTTACTTGCCTTTCGAGTAACTAGTTCTGTCCAAAGAACTTAATTTTTATGCATTAAATTCCATCCAAATTGCCTGCCTTTTGGCACCACTCCTCATACAATAGCATCCATTTCCACACTAAAGCATTAACATAACTGGGCCTCATTACAATGGCTCCAGGATCAATGTTATGTTTTGCATCGCTAAGCTTCTTGGAAACCTGGCATTTACTGCTATCCTTACTTCCTATATCTATTTCCACTCTCCCCCCTCAGTTGTCTCCAGTTGTCTCTTCCTTCATCAGATTTCGCACCATGCAACATGTAATGTAACTATCATCTAGAAAAGAACATATATCTTTCAGTCTTTCAGATTTCCTTCCCTCTTCTTTCTTGTTTTCATATTTCGTCTATCTCTGCTTGCATATAGTGGTTATCAGATGAAACAGGCTTCCCAGCTTCATGTTTTCCTCTTGTTTTTGTCCAAACAACGTATGAGGAAGTCTGTTTACTGTATCATTTCAGTTTTCTGTGGGCAAAACTTAAATCTGTACTGCTTCATCTCACATAATGAATATAATATCATATACTGGGCATAGACCCTGTGGTTGTCTTAACACATTACATGCATTTCACTTAATTGACATATCAGAAGCAGTACGATTTGTGAGTCAGACCTGTAACAGCAAAATATGTTTGTTTGTTAACACCAAGCTGCCTTGTGTTAACCTGTATTTATTGGCTTTTTTCCAGTTTGACTTGATGTTTAACAATATCATAGCCCCCATATAATTCCTTTAACTACTCATGCTGTTTTTGGCACTTGGTAGGTCTGTACTAATTTGATTTCCCTATTCAGGACCCTGTAATATTTTGATTGACTTAAAACCAAAACATTCAAGTCACCTCCACATCCCTGAAACCCATCCCTGAAACTTGTCCTAAGGCCATGGTCCAGCCTTTCTTGGAATTGTGATAAAATATTTTGATCATCACTGGCCCCACTTGTCCTCCCTCTTCTGGTATGAGCAACAAAAAATGGAGCTTATATTCCCCTACAAGCATGTCTCACATAACACAGAACTCAGAGATGTTCATTCTGGTAAATCTGAAAGCTGCAACTCTGAGGCATTCTGATGATCCCAAACTCCCAGAACTTGAAAGTTAAGCTAACCACCAAGATATGTGTAGAAACCCCCCATGAAGAAGATAGTGATCCTCCTTCTAGCACTCTAATAATATCCATGCTTCAGTAGTTAATATAACGGGAGGCGTTAACAGACCCAGGCTACCAAACATTTCAATCCCTGCAACTTGAATAGGTGCTCATTCATTATTATTTTTGACTGGGAACGTGCACAGTTTTACTAAATAAATTAACCTTAAAACCATACCATGCAACCTTTGTCCATTTAACCACTAAATACACAAAACTATTGTGGAAGCAAAAATACCGTAATGACCAAAGACTGTTCTTTTCTTTTTACCTTGATCTCATCACCGACCCATGTGTAGCTGATAGCTACACTAGACCTGGCTGGTGCTCTAAAAGACTGCTGATGCAATGAAGGATCTAATCAGGTTCATTACTATATATCTAAAGATGAGTACATAATGAACTTCAATATTTCCAACAAATATCCAGATACATTTAAAAACCACAGGCTCCCCATTCCTTATGCTATCGCATAACCAAAGGTTTCGCATCCAGGATGAAAGAGGTCATCATCCCTCTCTACTCATCCCTCATTAGACCAATCATCGAATATTACACCCCATTTGGCATGTACCTGACCAGACACCTACAGCAGCTGAGGAGGCCACAAAAGTACCACACAAAAAGGATCCTAGGCCTTAAACATACAGACTCAAGAAACTTCAGCTGTTCTCAGTCTCTTATCGTCTACTTAGAGGTGATCTCTGCTTGACTTACAAAGCCATGTCCAATGCAGCCCTACTTGAAATGCTACACCTAAAGAAATCCCAATCCCCCCATGCCACACGCTCCAGAGATCACAACATCATTACCACAATTAACAGAACATGCTGGAGGGACAGGTTCATCTCCCAAAGACTTCCCATAGTCTGGCATAAGGTTCCCAATCATGTCAAGCAGAGTACCTTCCTGGCCCTCTTCAAGAGAAATTTTGACGAGTGGATGGGTAACAAAAAATTTACTCCAGGGATCATTCCAGTTGCCATACTGGATATGGGCACTGTGAAATAACATCAGGTGGCATGGTGCTTGGGCAATGTTTTTTGGGCTAGGCTTGTAAAGGCTCCAGGGTCATTAGCCTAGTGCACACCTAAGAACCTATGAAGACCCCCTCTGGCACTTCTTCTCTCCCATTACCAGCCTGAAACATGCATTTTTTTTTACTTCTCTTTGACTTCATGTTTAATCTATATAATGAACTATATTAAAAAAAAAAAAAAAAACTTCCCATTAATAGAGCAAGCATCATCTAAGTATGTCTAACCCGTATTTAATTTCAGGCAGATCCGATGAAGCATAGGCGAAAGTGTTTGTTGAGTCAGGGTAACAAACAGATCTAATCCCAAAATACGAGCAAACATTTTAAGTCTGGCAGATAATGAAAACAATTTTTAAAAAAACACCAACAATGCTTTAGACCCTTAAAGGACAGAAACCTTTTCATTTTTTTAATAAAAATGCAAAACTGGTAGTAGTGGATGGTACCTCTGACCTTAATACCACAGCAGGCACAAAATGCAAAATGGACCACTCTGAAGGTTAGTTTAGAGTTATAACAAAGTCATTAGCTTGAAATAGCTATTTCTTAACCACAGTTAACACACATAATAACAATGATTCTAAAGTTTTTAAAATACGGACAAACTATGAAAAAAGACATAAGCTAGGTTCTCCTAATACAGACTCATTGTTTTTATAAATAAATTAAGGGTGGATCCAATTCTGTATCTCATATAATAATGTCAATGGATGAATTAGATTTAAAAAAACTTACATTAATAAGGCATTCTCCTGCTGTCTATTATAATACTTTAAAAAACAACTTAGAGTGCCACCAACTTGTGGTGCCAAAGGTCAAACTTGTTGCATAGTGTCAGTCAAAAATCCATGCCCACCTGGGTGGACCATAATAGCTAGGCATGCCTAAAATCTAGAGTATTTAAGAGACTGTACTAAGCTTTGTAATTCAGAATCAATGCAGCAATGATCATCTACCTGGAGACAAATATATTCTTCAATAAAGAACCTGAACTGCAACTGAGTCTTGTATTATTTATGAGGGCAACTTTGACATTAGTTAATACTGCCAACTTCTTGAACCAATCTTCTTCATTCCAAATAAACCCAAAGATGAAGATGAAAAGAAAAAGAAGAAAAAAACCCAAATCATTCAAAATTATCAACTGTAGCAAGATGTTTACAGATGTTTCATGGTTCAATTAAGCTACCAAATACATTCATTTTAGCAGTTGTGGTATCAGTCACAACTGCTGAAATGAATATTGCACTCAATTCACACCCAGGCATCAACTCTTCAGCACTACTGATCAAGCCCCATGACAATTTGTACCCAAGGACGCCATCCTTTTTGCCTCACCCTACTTATGGTACTGATACCTTCACCAGCTTATTGAATGTATTTTTTTTCAACAGCACTGTGATTCTGAAATTTAAATTTTAGTTTTATAATGATGTAGTTAACTTTATAAATATATCATTACTGAGGAAAGAATGTGGCACTTTGGATTCTAATATTTTTAGGCATGACAGAGATGCCAAACAGGTGACCCTAGGACCACAATCAAGACCACTAAAGCATTTTATTTGGGTCTCGGTAAGTCATGCAACAAACTGTTTTGAATGGACAGATACATGCTGAACATTGTAATGTGGCTCCCGAACCCTGCCAAGTATGGTAATTGGCTCCTGAGCTGTATGGTAATTGGCTTGTGAGCAAAAAAGGTTGGACAGCTCTATATCTGCACAGGCACAGCAAGAATGTTATTCATAGCTGAATTCTGAAAACAAAGTGAATAACCACTGATTCACTAAGATGGACAGTTCACTGAAAGAAGCTATGATAGGGAGACCTTGATCATTACTAAAACTGAGATATGGAAAGAATGAGTGACTCAGGCAAACTTTATTTCTCTGAGACTAGTGAATCAATACAACGGGCCGCTGAATAAGAATGAGATATGGTTCTCTCTAATGTACAACAAACATTAGTTTGATGTCACTATTTAGAATTAATTTGTCAGTATTAATGGGTGCAATTCAAATTAAGAGACATCTTGATAATATAATTAAGTTTTGATAAGTACATAATAATGCTTAAAACAGTGTTTTATGTTATAAGGACCTTGAAGCTAGAGCCACATAGAGTGATGAAATCCAGAGTATATAAGTATGGATGGGATACTAAAGCTGGCCAGAGATGAACAGCACTCACTGCTCAGACCTACAGCAGTCCTTAAATACCTGTTGTCCAGAGAGGGACAAAACTCAGCCCACAGTTCTGCAGTAGTCCTTAAATGCCTGTTGGCCAGAGATGAACAGCTCTCACTGCTCAGTTCTACTGCAGTCCTTAAATGCTTGTTGGCCAGAGATGGACAAAACTCAGCCTTCAGTTCTGCAGTAATCCTTAAATACCTGTTGGCCAGAGATGGGCAGCACTCACTGCTCATTTCTGCAGCAGTCCTTAAACGCCTGTTGGCCAGAGATGGACAGCACTCAGTCCTCAGTTCTGCAGCAGTCCTTAAATGTGTGTTGGCCAGAGAGGGACAAAACTCAGCCCTCAGTTCTTCAGTAGTCCTTAAAGGCCTGTTGGCCAGAGATGGACAGCACTCAGTCCTCAGATCAGCAGCAGTCCTTAAATGGTGTTAGTATATTGCCCAGTAGATAGCACTCAGTAACATACTTAAGCTGTTGTAACAGGCCCCTCTTACCATCTCCAGTGCATAATAGGAAAATCCCTACTGGTAAGTGAGCCCCCATGATGCATATAAACCTGCTGCTTCACCCTGTTATGACCTCCCACACCTGTAATGCTGGTGAGTTCCTGCTAATGGCAGCTCACACAGCACATCAGACCCTCATTACCCTAATATTGCAATAGTTAAAGTGCTGCATGCATGTCTCATGGCTGTGATTCTTTCATAAATCACATTCATGCCTGTGGCATACAGCTCTGTGGAATAAGGCAGCAAACTACTGCACAGCTTGCTACTGTATTAACATAGTAAGGCATGTTGTACAACAGGAAGCTGCTTTACTTATACAGCCATGTAACATTAATGTGAGGATACATAATGCTACCTCCCAGTGCACAGAGCATAGGGTTGCTTGTTATGCTAATGCATAATAGGTACTTCTGTGTGCCATTCAAAAAAAAAAAGCAGGATTCAGCTGTGGATCCCAATATTAGGGTGAATTGTAGTATTTCCCCATGGTATAAGAAAGATAGTATACAAACTGCTTTTACACATCTGCACATCTTTGTGAATATCAGGGTCCATGGCTGTAGCTGTATAACATACAGTGCAAGTATCAGAGACAGTTTCCTTCAACAACTATGTTACGTATGGAAATATTGCATATGTTCATACTTAGACATTTTAAAAATAAGTCTCTCAAGCTATATAACTTACAAGTATTAATGACAGTTTCCTTTAACATCTAAAGTTTCAGCTTTATCATGCAACAGTCTGTAAGTCATTTTGTTTTGGAAACATTAATGTACATCTGGAGATATTGCATATGTTTATAATTACTACCAAAAAGCTAACAGTGTCTTCAGCATAATGCATTATGCACGGAGAGCAACAGTATTTTTCTTTCTTTCTATAAAACATGTCACGCTAGGTCCCAAAGTAACATATAGCTCATTCAGTTATGGAGATATGGAGATAAGGAACTACAAAAACATGTCATGCTGTTAAATGGAAATAAAAGACACTGTAGGTACAAATGAGTTTGTATTACCTTTCAAGCATAGAAAATATCACATTCAGTTTTACACATTTTCAAGTATCATGACCCCTTTTAAACAAAGGTTTCTCAGGACAGCGATAAAGCTGACCCCCCCCCCCAAAAAAAAAAAAAAAAAAGAAGTCTAGATGCTCCTTTGATGTGTGTTCACTTCCAAGTCTAGATTTAAGGACATTTCTCATGTGAAATTGCACAGAAACATATAAACAATCTGTCTTTTTCGGGACATCATAAGGCATGTATAAATAAGTTCTGAATAATTAATTCAGCTCAAAACTGAAACCTGGCTTGAAAATCTTTAACAATGTAATCAAAACAAAAAGACTAAGAAGCATGCACAATTCATTGTAACTGCAACTTTTCAGGATACATTTATGGAAGCTGGCTTGCACATTAAAATGTTTTACATATACAGAGGAGAACTGAGAGAATCCTGTACTTAAGTTACATGTGAAATACACAGAGAACCACAGAGCAGCCTGTCCTTAAAAGTCAAAAATAGCAGACTCAAAGTTGAACAACTTCCGCAGGCTAACAATGTCGATACAACATGGTTCAAAAAATGTACACCGCCAAATTTTTTAAAAAAGTTCCTCCAAATCAGACAGTTAAACTGGTACAATTACTGCATGTATTAAGTAGATAAATTGACACAAATATAATCCGGCCTGATAAAATTTATAGATCAGATGCTTCTTGCTCACTAAATAATGAAAATAACCTTCACTTCAGATATTTGGATCAGCAGAAGACTTTTGTATCACAGATGCTGACTTAAAAATGCATCTAGAGTCAAAGCATAAAACAGTTTTTTTTGCTAAGTATCCCCTTGGAAGTTGACACAAACTATTATATATAGTTTAACATTGTCATTTTATGTCACCGGTATACCAAAGAATCATACCATGTAAATAAGGGCTTCCAATAGCTGGCCCCTTTTTTTTGGGGGGGGGGTCAGCTTTATCGCTGTCCTGAGAAACCTTTGTTTAAAAGGGGTCATGATACTTGATCAAAATCCACACTTCTATGAGGGCCCATGTGATACTTTAGTCTTGTTGCCTTGATTAACTGATGTTATTCCACTTAACTGGAAAATACCAGCTAATGCTACTCATGTTTTTCCTGAGTCTCCCCTCCCACTGTGCTTCACCAAAAACAAATTTATTTGCTAATGTGGACTCTCACTTTTAAGTTGCCTTACAAATGGAGCTGTTTACCTGGTTCACTTGTTGTGCCTCTGCTTATGGGACTTATTTCTTTGTCCTTTGGCCTTGGTATACTTTCTGGATTTTTGTTATTCATATGTTAACTGGATAATTTAGTTTTTCCTTGGACCCTTTTCTCTTAAGACCTTGGTCACAAGGTCAAGGGTTAAATGCAGACTTATATATGAACAATTTAGTGTAGCCAATCAGCTTGCATTTTATTAGAAGGTAGGAGGAAACTAGTGTTCCCAGAGAATATGACTGGCTACTCATTGGTTACTCTAAGCATTCCATACATACTGCAGTCACCACTGCCTTCGTGTCCATGTCATTGTTGTAGACGGGGTGGAAACAATGTGTTCACTTACTGGCTAATAAGAAAATTATGGATGTTACCAAAGGAAAGCCAATGCCCAACTGAGACCTGATAAAAAATAATGTATTAGGCTGACAACATGTACTGTACGCCAACATTTGAAATGGTTATCAGATATATAGATAAAATCAGTTCACATTATTATTTTATTTATTGAACTGTGTTTACCAGGTAAGTCTGACTGGGTCCAGATGTCCCTTTTTCAGTGGTGGCCTGGGATAAAAGCTCCAAAAGTACACTTAAGTAAAGCAATCATAGAAATATATAATTTAGAAGACAAAATTCAGTTAGAAATCAGGGACTACTATAGATTGTTAACTGGAAAAAGGGGTAGTATGTTAGTGAGACAGAAATGAAAATTAGGAAAAAGGCAGGGGAAAAATGAGAAGGAGTCATATTTACCTAACCAAGTTTAGAACAGGAGCACGTCCATGCTTTACTAAGGAATTCTTTTATTGTCTGAGTGCAGGAGGGTTAGTGCTTGATCTAATATAAATAGGAAGGTTGTTCTAAGTTTTACCAACTGAGTAGGGGTAAAGGCTTTTTCCTGCACATTTGTTAGGTTGATGCAGTAGGAGAAATAATTATCTTCCGATCATAATGATCTTGTGGGAGTACAGGGCTGAAGAAGTGAAGCTAGAGCAGGGCGGGCAAGTAACATGGACCAATCAGCTTCCAGCTTCGTCTCATCCTAGGGAATACCACTTAATAAATCTTTACTGATTGATAGCATTGTTGTCTCACAGCAAGAGGATCTCTGGTTCGATTCTGGGCTGGGGCTGCCTTTTGTTCGGAGTCTGCATGTCCTCCCTGTGGTTGCATGGGTTTCCTCTGCTTGCTCCGGTTTCCTCCCAGAGTCCAAAGATATGCAGCAGGTGAATTGGACACTCTAAATTGGCCCTAGGTGTGAGTATATGTGAGTGAATGGTACGGATGAACTACCATGGCAGGGCTAACCATCCGGCAGTGTGAACCTTGGTTCGAGAAGATTGTCGCTGTTGAAGTGACACCCTGACCCCATGGAAAAATGGGAAAAAGGGGCTGAGGATGGATGGATGAATTGTACAATATTATCTCCCAATATGCTGCTCACATGCCTAATGTGCACTATACCTGCATACTTACTCCAAGACTAGTGTTATATATACCATTAGACCATCAGAATAGTTTTAAGCACTTAATTTAATCTTCTCTTACAGATTTGAAAAATGTTTAAAAATGTTCCACTGCATAAAAATAAGACTATTGTCTCCAAAACTATTTATTCTGTATGAAAATTGGATCTTCTGCATTTGTCATTACAATACTCAGCATCTCTTCATGTAGACACATCACTCTTTTTCTGCTAACTGAATCTAACCCTCACCCATCCCAGTAAATGGCACCCTTATTGTTTGCAATGTACAGTTCTTGGGATCGGATATTTTAAACTATTGAGCATTGAGTCTCTGGTTGTTAAAACTTTGCGTTCAGTTGTTTAAATGCTTGTACTGGTGTCACAGTTTCACTGCCATTCTCACGTATGTTCACCTGTTTATCTTCTTCAATAGTTCTATATAATAAGTTATGACTGTCTAAACTATTTTCTTCAGCTTGGGAATTAGGAGCCCTACTCCTATTTTTTTCCCTGTGCAGGAGAAATAGAGCTGATATCTGACCCTCTTGTTCAACAGAAAAAGCCCCCTTAAGATTTCCATTAGCTTCTTTTGCAACATTATTAAGGTGGATTGATTTAACTGGTGTCACATTTATTGGGGACTGCCCCCCCCCCACAGTCTCCCTTATGTTTAGAACTACCTGTTAGAGGCTACATTTGAATTAAGTGGTAAGTCATTTTCCCGGCTAAATCTGTGCTGTTGGTTGGTAAGTAACATTCTGAACTTTTAAAGTTATTTATTTGCAGCACGTATTAGTAGCAGGTATAATCATCTCTTTTCTGTCTTTAAACATGTGATGGATACTTTGGTGCATGGAGTCCCTATATACTGGGTCTTGATGACAGAAATTGTCAGTTTCTTCCATTATTAATCTTAATAACTAATAATAATTATTGCAGTATAACGGGTGGAAATCTAGTTACAATTCTAGCATCCCTACTTGAAAAATGTTTGGTCTCTGTATATTCTCTGTGCTCTCCATTTTTTTTAAATCCTAACCAAACAAGCAGTTATTCATATTCAGTTTCTTATATAATGTCAATAGCCAGTAGATCAGAAATCTTTACAACAGAAGCTTGATGTACTCTGTATTACATACTGAATAACACGGCCTGAGTTTTGTTAGGGTTAATGATTAAATTTGCTAGTAACAGTTGACATACCTTGTTGAACTATGACTGCAGTGCTATACTAAAAGATAAGACAGAGCAACCTGATCTGACGAGAATGGAATTATCTACATATGCAAAAGCCTAAGTTTCATGTGTTTCTAGAATACGATGGTGAATGAATTGTGGCTAACTTTGCTTAGTTATACCATTTTCTTCAATTTGTACAGGCAGTCTGTGAATCACTAAATAGTCTCTTCATCAGTGCAAATCATCCAACATCATTTAATTAGTAGGGAATACTATAACATGTCAAAGGCATATTTCAAATCATTGAATAATACTCTATATATGAAACCTTTTTTCATGACTGAAAGTGTGGTATTAATGACAGGATACAGTTTACTTAACAAACTGAATCCTTAAACACTCAATTATTGGAATGACAAAGAAAGCCGTACTTGGTAAGATCATCCAGTATCTGATTGTGGATTATCTTAACTATAGGAAAAAGGTTGGCTATCGGTAGGAGTTGCGGTGTGTGAAGATTGGAGTTAGGGAATAATTATAAACTTTTTTCAGCTAACTGGAATTTTCATTAAAAATAAAGATTGTAGAACTGCATTAACTGCTTTGTCATCTATTAATAAGCCTCCTTTACAAATTCAGAAGAAACATCTGTGTTGGATAAACTGAATTTGTTTAGGTATCTGAACAGATGCTTTCTAACTGTGGCTGTGAGGAGTACTGTATACTGACTAACAGTTATAGGTGGTATTTATAGAGGTAGAACAAGGAGATGTAATATTTATAGGAGTAGTGGTGGGTTTGGAGGCAAAGTAGCCCTTTGTAATACCTGCAGCCTCTTTCAGGGGGAGGGAACTACTATTTGGAACTGATTTTGTAGGTAAAGAAGCTGCAGGAGGGCAAGATACCTGCTGGTATGAACCTAGGCTGTAGCTTTCCACTGCTGAAGTGACACCTTGACCCCATGTGCAAAAATGGGAAAAAGGGGTTGTGGATGGGTAGATAGACTGAAGGTAAGTGAGTTTTTATTTTGTGAGCTATGACTGGAGATAGACATTTCAAGCACAGCCTTAAAGCTACAGATAATGAAAAGGGTAATGAAGAGAAGTGATCATGTGACACAGAAACACAGAACCTTAGACATTTTCTAAAGCCTGTGTCTATAGGAATGTGATAATAAAGGTCTTTTATGCCCAATGTTACCAATGACCTCATGGAAGAATGAAGGCTAACAGGTTCTGTAAAGTCAACATTCTGAATTTTGGTACTTTGACATACAGGCTTAGAAAGGAAAGGTTTTAGTAAAGGACTCCAAGAAACCTCTTTTTTGGTAGCAGCAATATTCTGAAATGGAAGCTTTTGCCCATTTGACTTAAACGCACTGTGTCAATTACTCTTTGGGTATGTAAGGATGGAAGAACTTAAGGAAAATATTCTGTTTGGTTCAGTGTGAGGAAGAATTCCTCTGAAAGTAAATATTTGCATACAGTGCCATCTGTAACTCTCCTATATCACTTTTAACACCCAAGAGTCCGAGACAATCCAGAGGGAAGCAGAATGTAAGAAAAAATTATGTTAATGGTGGATCTTGATGCAGAGAAAACATTCAGCAGAGTAAGCATGGATTTTATGAATAGGGCAATAGAAACATTTGCATTCCGTGGTACAATAGTAAAGTTTATTGAGGACATATGAGAGATCAGATGCAAAAATTAAAGTGTGGGGGTTCCTCTGTGATAAGTTGTGTCTGAACTAAGGAACCAGGCAGGGGTATCCTTATCTCCCTTTGTTATTTGCATTGTATTTCGAACCGTTGGCAAAAAAATAAGGGACTCAGAAATTCAAGGATTTAATTGCTATGGCAATCAAGGAAAGTTGGCTTTATTTGCAGATGTTATTTTGTATGTGATAAAACCAGAAAAGGACATCTCAGTGTTCTGGAACATTCTGAAACAGTTTCAAGTCTTTTTGGGATATAAAATTAATGAAGAAAAAACAAAGGCTATTGCTGTAAAACTATGACTTGTCACACTGTTTTATGAAAATGGTAGTTTTCCTGCTTTCAACATTTGAACTCATAGAATGAGTTCACTCTAAATGCTTGCATTGAGTAGATGTTTCTTACCATACTGATTATATCAGTGGCAATTTTTTATTTAGGATATGCTAATTATCTTTGTCTGTCTTTTTCATAAAATGGTGTGACAGGTCATAGTTTTACAGCAATAGTCTTAGTTTCTGCTAAAGGAAGCTTTTTATACCTCGCTAGTATGTTTGCTGCCTAAACGCCGATTTTTCAGCGTTTATTGTGATTTATAAGCTTGTACTTATCTGCGTTTGTACTTACCTGACTGCCTGTACTTTTTAAAGTCATTTTTTGTTAAAAAGTTTGTTTAACTGTTATAGGCTACACACTAAAGTACATTAGCCTTTCTGTGCATTTAAAGAAAGTTGTTTTATCTGTATCACTGTATTTTCTGCTGTTTTCTGCCTTTTAAAAAGAAAAAATATATATCTTTGCTTTTCCCACCTTCCTATATTAGTGTAGTCCAGTTTTCAGGCTAGTGCTGAATTCAGGGCTGTGTTTCAGGTTTCTGAGTTGCCCATATCTTACTTGGATAGCGGGAAGTTTCACTGTTCACCTGTGAGAGAGGGGAGCTTTGAGCAGCCTATCTATCCCTGGAGGAGTGGTCCCAGCACACAAGCTTGTAGTCTATTGACCATTTTGGGATAATTCCTATCTCTTTCATTTCCCTGTCATATAAACCACGTTTGCACAGTTTTGCGCACCGCTCAGTGTGGATTAGCTAGGGTTAAACTATTCCCGGCTCCACAAAGTCTGCACTTCAATTTTTCCCTTGGAACTCTTTAAACTCTCAACCTAAGCACTCAACCACACACTTAACGCCCAGCTCTAGCTAAAGCTAACAGTAAGCAGAACTCCAGCACTAGATTGTCCAGCAGGGCAAGGCTCTTTATTCATCCCAACCAGCCAAAGGTACATAACAACCCACCCTATTATTCAGGTATGACCAAAGGGAAATTTCCAGTGTATTCTCCTGTCCAGCTAGTGAATCTGGGTATCATGGGTCAATGTCACAACTGCTTCATGTACACAGACAACCCTCTCCTCCTACCACTCAACTCTAACACATGTGAGAGATGTAACTATACAGCCAAACTGGAGGCTAAGCTCTCTCCACCCATGACTGAAACAGTCAGTCAAGAGGAAAAGGACAGCACCTGCATCACACCTCCAGCCTCACATAGACCAACTATACAAGCACAGGCAAAAGATACACATAAACACACAAAATCATACTCGGAGGCTCTACCTAATAACTTACCAAAGAAACAGAGACCTCCAAGGCAGACTCCCAAACAACCCGCACCAGTACATCACATCACATCACCAACCAAACAAATCATAAACCACAAAATCAGCCCTTAAGGCCAAATAGCATACCTAACACACTAGTAATAGGAGACTCCATAGTCAGGTCACTGATGTCCCACTCACCAGACGTGACAAGGAGAAGGTTATTGTAAGCTGCCTGTCAGAAGCCAGAATCCACCACATAACACAAGCACTCAGGTCACTCCAGAACAAGTACAAATATGATTCTGTCATCGTACATGTTGGTGTGAATGACCTGAGACGTACCTCCCTGGACTACATGAAAAGAGACATGGAAGAGCTCTCTGATCATGTAACCCAGGCGGGTATGACCCTGAGTAGCATTCTGCCCTCGCCAAGAATGATACCACAGTATAAATAAAAAATGATCAGCTTTAACAATTGGCTAAACTTCTGGTGTCATTCAAAGGGGATCCAGTATCTGTCCGCCTGGGATGACATGCTCGACAAGCCTCGTTGCTTCGCAAGAGATGGCTTGCACCTGTCACCCCTAGGCTTTTGAATACTGGCCAAGGCTCTTGCTGTCCCCATTGTGCCTTTTTTAGGTATGGCCCAAAAGTCAAACAGGCCACCATAACCAGCACAAAAAACAAGAAAATGAGAGTTATGCTACTCAATGCCAGGAGTTTAAATCTCAAAATGCATGCACTCAAAGCACTCCTCAGTATGGAGAATGTTGACATCTGTGCAGTAACAGAAACCTGGTTTAAGGCTCCAGAGAGCACCCCAGCACTACCAGGATACAACTCATACCACACATTTCGGCCACAGAACATGGACCGACCAACAAAAGGAGGGGGCGTATCCATATTCATCAAGGATACCCACACCTCCAGGTTAATGGCACAACATGATACTACAGAGATCATCCATTTGCAACTAATGCAAGGCAAAACTGAAATGCAATTTGTGGCTTGCTACAGATCACCCTCCATGTCCCGGGATAAACACTTGACCTGCCTGGAGACACTGGAAAACATTAAGGTCCTACAAAACACCCTGATATTGGGCGATTTCAATTACCCCTCCATCAACTGGGAAAACTACTCTGGTACTAACTCCCAGGCCCAGCGATTCCTGGAATTTATCAACTCAAATGTCTGGGATCAGCTGATAAACTCCCCAACCAGAGGTGGAAACATACTAGACCTGGTCATCACCAACACGAGCGACAGGTGCACCACACCGGAGCTAAACCAGTCACTGGTTAGATCTGACCATAAACTAATCACACTGGATGTCCACACCCCACCATCTCCCCCACACAAGGAAACCTCAGTGAAAATCTTTCCCAAAGCCAACTTCACACAGCTCAAGACTGAGGTGGGTAGCTTCATACCCAGACACCTAGGGATAACTCTGCCCAAAATGCAGAAGTCTTTACAAATGCACTCTATCAGCACCTACAAGGATGTATGGATCGTGCCATCCCTAGTAAAACCAAGACTCACTTCTCCATGAGAAAGAAACCAGTCTGGTGGACCCCAGCAATCAACAAACTATACAACAGAAGGAGGAAACTAGTCCAGAAAAAAAGCAAATCCCAAGAAGGGAAGACATCCCTGACAAGTATCAGTACAAAACTTAGGTCTCTTATAAAATCTTCCAAGGCAAATTTCGAAAGAAAGATAGCCAAGGATTCAAAAGATAACCACAAAGCCTTCTATGGCTATATAAAGAATCTAAGTGGTAAATCACAGATATGCACTGAGCTGGTGTGAAATAGCACAAAATGAACGGAACCTACAGACATTGCCAACATCCTGGCAGATAGATTTAGTGCCATCTTCACCCCCTATCACCCCCAAAAGGACCCATAGTAATACACGAAGAGTCCAGCATCCCTGAAATCACAGAAGCACAAGTAAAAATAGCCCTTACAAAAGCCAAAAATACAGCATCAATGGAGCCAGACGGAGTCCCAGGCTGCATCCTGCATGAACTGCAAGATGAACTAAGCCCTCTCCTAAAGAAACTTTTAAACCCCAGCCTTTCCACAGGCTATGTGCCCTTGGAATGGTGCACAGCAACGGTTATTCCACTTCACAAAGGGGGAGCAACAACTGACCCTGGTAACTATCGCCCTATAAGCCTGACCAGCCTGGTCTGCAAGGCGATGGAGCGTATCATCATGGAACTCATTAACAAGGACATAGGAGACCTCCAAATAGTTGACCCAACTCAGTTCGGCTTTGTTAAGGGCAGATCATGCCTACTGAACCTGGTTCACTTCTTCAAAACAGTCACCAAAGCCATTGATGAGGGTAAGGTGGTTCATACAGCCTATCTAGACCTTGCCAAGGCTTTTGACACCATTCCTCACTCGGGTATCATAGAAAAACTCATCAGCCTAAACATAAACCCCTACGTCACTAGATGGGTTGCCAGCTGGCTTACAGACAGAACCCACTCAGTAAGAATAGCGGGATCAATGTCCGACTCTTAACCAGTCACAAGTGGTGTCCCCCAAGGTTCAGTCTTGGGCTCGCTACTGTTCGGCATATATTTCTCAGAAGTACAGGCAAACACAAAATTTTCTATGGCTGACCAAATTTGCTGATGACTGCAAGCTGGGAACCATAAATTACACTCTGGCTGACATGGACATTCTCCAGAAGAGCCTCACCGAGACTGACACATGGTGTCAAAGTCATGGCCTCAAATTAAATGCCAAAAAATGTATAGTCATCCCGTTTGGGAAGAACAAAACACCCACGAACTACCACATTGGTGGCAACCCCCTTAATTCAGAAGAGGTAATAAGAGACCTGGGGACTCAGGTAGATAGTAATCTCTCATTTGACAATCACATCGCCAAAGTAGTTAGGAAATCCTTCTATGTGGCCCATCTAATTACTAAAGGATTCGCATCTAGAAATAAAGAGGTAATAGTGCCCCTATACTCATCACTCATCAGACCCATCATAGAGTACAATACCCCTTTTGGGATGTACCTCACAAGACACTACCAGCAGCTGGAGAGACCACAGAAGTACCTCACCAAGAGGATCACAGGCCTCAAACATATGCCATATGCAGCCAGACTGAAAAAACTCCAGCTTTACTCAGTGGCATACCGCTTGCTCAGAGGTGATCTCTGCCTAACGTACAAAGCCATGCTTCACCTAAAGAAAGTCACTATGAGCCACACGCTCCAGTGAGCTAAACCTCAACACTACAATAAATAGAACATGCTGGAGGGACAGATTCCTGTCACAGAGACTCCCCACGCTTTGGAACAAAATCCCTAATTACATTAGACAGAACACCTCAATATTACTCTTCAAGAAGAACCTTGACGA
This sequence comes from Protopterus annectens, assembly GCF_019279795.1. Classification (NCBI taxonomy): domain Eukaryota; kingdom Metazoa; phylum Chordata; order Ceratodontiformes; family Protopteridae; genus Protopterus; species Protopterus annectens. The sequence continues at coordinate 1,128,497,340 of NC_056743.1, forward strand.
GTGGATGGGAAATAGAAAGTACACCCCGGGGATCAGGTCTATGGCTCTGCTTGACAGAGGCATGGCTAACTAATTTATGGGGTGGCAAAAGCCAACACTTACGGGCTAGGCTTATAAATGCCATCAGGCAGATAGTCTAGTATCTACCTATGAACCTAAGAAAAGTACCACTTGTGGGCCAAGCTTTGGTTCATTGTGTTGCTTGAAGTCTTCAATATAAAGCAGGTAAAATAATGCAGTTTCTTAAATCTTTTTTTCCTGCACTCTTGTGAAGCAAATATTTAAAACAGATTTCCCTAGTTTACACGCTTGTTTCTTTGCCAGAAGACGTAAAAATTATGTATATTTTTCCACCAAATGTGTTGACAAACTGCCATGAGTTTTGGGGATATATATATATATATATATATATATATATATATATATATATATATATATATATACATATATATATATGTATTATATATATTTTTTTCATTTAGCTGTGATTTGTACTGGGTTTAGATAAATTTATAGAATACTAGTTAATAAAAATGAAGGAATAATAAGGTAAGATGCAATATTAACGTTATTAATATAGCAACTGACTGCATGATTTATAAAAATGGTGCCAACCACAACACAAAACAGTGTATGAGCTGTCCAGATGAAATGTATTCAATTATATTTGTTTTGATACAAAAGGTTTCAGTGCAAGAAATGAAGGACTGAATATGTTTGTGTCTGAGTTTGAGGCACAGATGGTAAAAAGTGAAAAAATAATATTGCTGAGGGAAAGGGATGAGGTATGGAAATATTTAGGACCCACTTGAATCTTAGTACAGTAACTGTTTGGCAGGGAAAGATTTAGTGCCCCATTGTCATATTCATACTGTAACAGTCTGTTACCAGTTGTGCAGAACTTTCACAATGCTTTCAATGGCTCAGTGTTTCCAAACATTACATTAAGTATTAGTAAACTTTTCCCACTCTTCATACTTATAAAAAAGAAGCATTTTTGGCTGCAGGAATATAGGATTTTTAGAGCGCCAGATTCTACAGATCACAATGAGGACCATCCATCTTACTAGGTTTGGGCTAGCTTTTATGAAACTAATCAAGAAGAGATGCCAGAGAGCTTTTTTTTTTTTTCAAAAGCACAGTATGTAGCGTGTTAGTTGAGATTTTGTTAAGACTTACAGCTTTAGATCAATTGTTTATCTTCATGCATGCAGGTATATCTCGGCAACTAAAAGTATGGCTTTGATTGACAACCATTGCATTAAGGGCTTTGCTTTGTAAAATATAATGTACAATTTAAAATGTCAATCACATATTAAAATATAAATTAAGACATTCTTGGGGAATATATGTTTTGAACTTTTTATGTAGCTTGCAATTTATGGCTAATAGAGAGAGGAACACTCTAAGCTGAATATTCAGACATATAAATGAATTACAGCTACCTGCTAGGATCAAACAAACTCAAGAATAATAGCTGTAGGTGGCAGTTGGTAATGTTATGTTGTTCACTTCACACTGGATTGAGATTGTAGTGCTATTATGTTACTGAATTGTGGATTGTCCAAGGTCTGTAGAGCTCAGAGAAACACTGATACAGATAAGTCATTGCCTGTTAGTGACTATTTCTCTGACATACAATGACTTTGGAGTGAGAATAATAAAGAAAAGGGGGTTGTGATAAAGTACCCCACTTAGGAAGTGGATGGGATTTGCCTCACTACAGAAACTGTTTTTTGTATATGTCCCATTTGCTTGTAAAATGGCAATGCAATTTGCAAATGTATGTACTTGAGATGTAATTTATGAAAAGTAATGCTTCTGTAATGTAAGCTTGGATGCACTGAGGATATGTAATATGCTGTATAAAAATAGTAATGACAATCAATAGAGTGTTACGCTTTAAATACTGTTAATAATGTTAAATGTTCTTGTTGCCTTGAATAAAGTGCTACTCAGAAGTTAAAATCCTCAGGCTTGTATGTTTTTACTGCGCACAACAATCCCCATGCATTTTTTAAATCAGAAGCAATACTTGTCCCAGTACTATATCCCTAGGCTTAGTATCAGGGAGTTGGCTTTTTTAGGGAGAGAGAGAGAGAGAGAGACAGAGACAGAGAGAGAGAGAGAGACAGAGAGCTTTACTGACTGGTTATATACAATCCCACTGCATTTTTATTTCAAAATAATTCAGAAGGCAAACTACCTTTTACACTGTATTCCCAAGGTTGGGTACTGGGGAGGTGGGCTCATCCACAGAATCTTTTCTCAATACTTATCCATAATCTTGAGATTTTCTTTAAATATAAAACATCTAAAGGGTGAATCTCCCCCCTAAATACCACATCTCTAGGCTAGGAGTATTGTAAAAGGGGGCTCACTGGCATGATCTTTTTTCCCTGCTTACAACAAAACCCGCATAGCTTGTTTTGTTTTATAAGAAAAAAATATCTGAAAGGGGAATTGCCCTGGTAACTATGTCCACAAGTTAGATGTGGGGGGGGGGTGTCACCGGTGGGATAGTTCTACACTGCAGCTGTCTTAATGTGCTTCATCTCATGTACAGATTTATCTACATAAGAGCATGCCATCCATTTTAATTTTATATAAGATGCTTTATGCCAATTTAATTGTCTTCATTCATCCATTGTTTTTATCATTTTACAGTTTTCAATGCATTTCTAATTGTGTATGCTAAAATCAGTGCTGCTGCATTCATAGGTTCATAGGTAGGTACTAGACTATTGGCTCTAGGACCTATATAAGCCTAGCCAAAACGTTCCCTGGTTTTCACCACCCAAGAAAGTTACTTTCCTGTGCCCCTGTCGAGCAGAGCCACAGAGGGTGAATTTCCTATTTCCCATCCAATTGTCAAGATTCCTCTTAAAGACGGATAATGAGGAGCTTTGCTTGACATGAATGGGTAGCCTGTTCCAGAGCATGGGAAGTCTCTGGGACAGGAATCTATCCCTCCAGCATGTTCTGTTTATTGTGGTGGCAATTTTCTGGTCCCTGGAGCATGTAACACAGAGAGATTGGGGTTTCTTTAAGTGTAGCATTTCCATCAGAATTGGGTTTGACATGGTCTTTTATGTTAGGCAGATGTCGTCTCTGAGTAGACGATAAGCGACAGAGTAGAGCTGAAGTTTTTTGAGGCGGTCTTCTTATGTCATCTGTTTGAGGCCAGTAATCTTCTTAGTGAGGTATTTCTGTGGCCTTTCCAGTTATTGTAGATGTCTTGCGAGGTACATGCCAAATGGGGCATTGTACTCTATGATGGGTCTGATGAGGGCAGAGTAAAGAGGAACAATGACCTCTTTTTTTCTGGAGGAGAACCCTTTAGTGGTGAGGTGTACCATGTAGAAGGATTTCCTGACTACTGAGGTGATGTGATTGTCAAAGGAGAGACTAGTGTCCACCTCTGTTTCAAGGTCTCTTATCACACTTTCGGTGTTAAGTATGCTACTGCCTATGTGATAGTTCATGGGTACAGTGTTTTTCCCAAAGGGGGATGACAATACACTTTTTGGCATTGAGCATGAGGCCATGACTTTGACATCAAGCACCAGTCTCAGTGAGACTTCTTTTTAGAATGTCCACATCATTAGGTGATTCTATTATGGCTCCCAGTTTGCACTCATCTGCAAACTTTGTTAGCCAAAGATCTATTGTATTAGCCTGAACTTCTGAGAAATAGATGACAAACAGGAAATAACCCAGGATTGAACTCTATGGCACTCCGCTTGTCACTGGTTTGAAGTCAGATTTGGAATCGGCTAATTTCACTTTGTGGGTTCTGTGGCATTTGGGTAGTGGGGGGTGGTGGTTGCTTGTATTTCTGCTTTGGATGTCTCTGTTATTTGGTCATATTTTTATTGAGATCCTCCGCAAATGTAGGTGTGTGTTTTGTGTACTATGTGTGAGTTTAGGTGGTGTACAATTTGATGGACTATGTGTTGAGTATGGTGTGGTGCAGGTTTTTACCTTCTCCTCTTGAATTACAGTCTTGGCTGGAGAGAGCTTGGCTTCCAGTTTGTTTATATAATTGCATCTCTCACAGGTTGTAGTGTCGGCTGATAGGAGGTGAGGGTTGTTGGTGTACATGAGGCAATTGCTACATTGCCTCAAGATGCCCAGATTCATCAGGTGGACAGGAGAAAACACCAGGAGATGACCTTTAGACATTCCTAGATAGGTGCTTTTTAATTTAAGTACTAAAAACTTTTCTCCTCCTGACAAGTGAGGAATGTTGAGTGCTGTAGTAATTTGTAGTTTGTTTAGTACTTGCCTCGAGTTTTGAACAAGTGCTGAGCACAAGGATGCAGTATTGAGTGCTATGACTAGAAAACTGGCTAGTTCTAGGGGAAAATTTGAAGAGTAGACTTTCTGGCATCCGGGAATAGTTTAACCCTAGTTAAACGGTGCTGTGCGATGCGCAAAACCGCACAAACATGAGTTTTTGAACAGAAAAATGAAAGGGATAGAAATAGCCAAAAATGGCCAATAAAATGACAGTTTCTGAGCTGAAACCACTCCTTCAGTGACAGATAAGCTGTTCCAAAGCTCACTACTCTCACTGATGAATATAGAAGCTTCCCTCTATCTTAGAAAGGTTTGGGCAACACAGGAACTTACAAACAGCCCAGAATTCAGAAAAATCTGAAAACCGGACTTTATTAGTTCTAGAAAGGTGGGAAACAGGTAGAGAGATAGGTTTTTTTTTTAAAAGTTAAAGCAAATACAGCAATAAAAACACTTTTGACACAGAAAACAGGCTATTGCACTTGAGTGTGTAGCCCTCTACAGTTAAACAGATAAAAGACACTTAAAAAATGATAATTCAAAGTGCAAACAGTATAAGATTTCAAAAACAGTTCAGATAAGTAGCAAAATTAATAAAAAAGTGGTTGGAATAATGTGACTAGTAAAAACAAGCAATAAAAAGCAAAACAGGTGTACTTAGTCCAATCAAAGTCTAATTTTCTCTCTCTGCTGCTGTAGGACTCTGCAGGATACACAGGCAGGCTCTTGCTGAGGTAATACAAGTGCAGAAACCATGCAAATACAGCAAAAACTAGCAGTTCAGCATGCTTGCCTAATTTTTTTTAATTCCTCTAAGTTTATGTACCATTATGGGACTGGACCCCATTCCTAAGTCAAAGTATGATTAAAGTTAATGAAATTAGTATTGTCTCAATCTTTGAAGTGCTCTTTGCAACACTCACAATGTGCCCAGTATTGACTCATTCTGCATTTCATACAGAGTTATATGTATTGGTAACATATATTCTTTTTTTATGAGACCCATTGCTCCTACTACTATTGGAACTATCTGGGTATCCTTCTTCCACATTGCCCTTGTTTCGACGTGCAAATCCTAGTATTTTATTACTTTGTGTCTCTCTTTACGTAAGACACTGTAGTCACTGGGTGTAGCAATCTCAATGATCAATGCTACTTTTGTCTTCTTTTCATGGACTACTATATCTGGGTTTCTCACATCTAGTTTTTGAACTGTTGGTATTGGGTGATCATATGGGATATGAGCTTCAGCATTTCCTATAATGCTTTGTGGCTCATGTTTCCAATATTTTCAACCACTTCAGTATTATAATGTTTGCACAATCCCCACTGCAACAGTCTTGCCAAAATATTATGCCTTCAGTATACAGCCCTTCTGCCATTAGTATATCACTACCAGCAACAAGATGTACAACTGTTTCCAATTCTGTTTTACAGGACCTACATTTGTCTGTTTCTCCTGCATGTTTAATGGACTTTGTAAACTAATATGTATGATGTCCACTGTCTTGGACCATCAATATTAACCTTTTATCTTTTGGTTTAAACTCACCTGTCCTTAACCATTCCTGTATCCAATCCTGATCAACATGAGGTTGTTTAAACGTTTTCTATACTTGCAACTATATTTATGCATTTTCCACATTTTTGCCTTCTCATCTGATTCACCTTATATTCTTTCTTCTGTTTTTTTTGGTACATTCATTTGCTGCTTGATTTTTATCTACTTCTGGTATGATTTCCATTCTTGCTTGACACAAATATGCTTCTGCTAAACTAAGCAGGGAATTCATCTTAGACTTATTCTCCTCATATTTTAAAACTTTCACTATGTTTGAGTCTTGAGAAGTCAGCAAATATATATGCAGTCTTACAATTGTATTTCTATACATGTAATAAATTTAGAGGAGGCCCAAACCTCCTTCAGAATGGCGAATATAAAGTCTTGGTATACATTGATTTTTATAAATCATTTGATAAGCATGAAGCCTCCTTCTTGTTTTCTTATCTAACCGATCCAACACCTTTTGGGGTCAGTCATTCACTCCAAAACTGTAAGTTAGGACAGGAAGAGCAACTTGATTTATAGCTTGCACTTTGTTCCTATATGTTAGTGCTGATTTCAGTATTAATTTTAGACTTCTAAAATATTCCTTACTAAGTTTTACTTGCATTTGTTCATCAAGTCCCAATTCTTACTCCAATTAATTTATATCACATTCCTGTCCCAGCCTGATGCTTTCTTTGTGTTGCAGTTTTCCTACTTTAAAGTTTGCTTTTGCACACTTATCAAGACCAAATGACATTCTTATATCATCTGAAAATGCTTTGACTAGTTACAGTTGTGCTTTCATTTCCCCATCTAATGAACTATACAATTTGAAATCGTGTACAAAAAGAAGATGCAACATATTTGCACTTGTTGTTTTCTGGGAGCCAAATGGTAGCCATTTCCTAATCTTTTAAGTAGACAGCTTAATGGGTTAAGGGCAAGACAAAAGAGCAGCAGTGACAGTCACCCTGGAATATCCCCCTTTGAATTTTTATCCCTGGAATAATAATGTGTCCTTTATCATGGCTTAAATGCAAAGTGGGTTGCCACTGTTTCATGGTTGCTGTAATGTAATCAGTCAGTGTAAGGTGTATCTTATACAGTATAAGCACTCTCTTATCCATGAATGTAGAATACAGTCAAATGCATTTTTGTAGTCTATCTATGCCATACTTTGATTCTACCCCTTTTTACAATTCTCCATTATGACTTTAACAATAAATGATCCTTTGTCCATATGACTTTCTTTTATTACCCTTTTGTTCTATTGCCAAAATTGAGTTTTCATCTAAATAACTATAAACTCTGTCAGCATCAATTCCAGTGTATAGTTTAGACATCATCAGAAGGGAAGTTAATGGTCTATAGTTTTTAGGATAGCTTGCAGGTTTACATTTAAGTAGGAGTTTTGTTTTTCCTGTTGTTAACCAGGTTGGTGTCTGTTTGGGGTGCGCATAGAAATAGTTCTTACTCATAGCTAAAATCTTCTTGTAAAGTTGTTAATAATTTTAGTCAGAAGTTAAGTACTGCATCTGGGCCTGCGGTTTTCTAATTAGGAGCTTTCCTTAATTTTGTTTCAATCTCTCTTTCTGTTACTTCATCCCATTTCATATCTTGTAAACTGGCATGTCCCATTTTTTTCTTTTACTTCATCTATCCATTCAGCATCTTTGTTATGTTCCAGAGGATCTTCACAGATATTTCTCCAAAATGTATCTAGTTCTTTTTTTTTTTTTTTTTTTTTGGCATTAAAATTCCTTTTTTCCTTGTTTCCCAGTTCTCTAAAAAACTTTTTTGGTCATCAATAAATTGCTTATTTTATACTTTTTCTTTATACAATTAACTCTCAGTTAACCAGAACTCAAGCAACCAGAAAAAAATTGAAGAAATACAGTATAGTATGAACAATTCAGTTTTTCATGTGTTGCACTTTCTGTCTCCCCCTCCCCGCAGAAACATACCTTACGTTTTTAGAGTTTTAGAGTTTTAAAAAGGAAGATACAAATAAATTCCCTCTCTCCCCAACCTAAGAACAAGTCAAACCAAACAAGTCAAATTGCTAAAATGTCAACACTTGCTCCATACTCACTCAGTCAATTTGGAGCTGATTGCACATTCTCTCTCTGATCTGTCATACACACACTCGTCAGCTTTCATACATCTCTCTAATCTCTCACATACAGTCACTTTTGCTTTTATACATGCATTCTCTCTCTCTTTCTCTATATTCATTTCATTAAATTCCAATACGCTCAGCGTGCCACTGAAAACCATTCAGTGTGCCATGCTTTCGAGTGCAAATATAAGTTTAAAATATTATTATTCCAGCCAGGCTTTAGCATTGTCATCTCACAGCAAGAGGTTCTCCTATTCGATTCTTGGCCGGAGCGCCTTCTGTATGGAGTCTGCATATCCTTCCTGCAGTCGAGTGATGCTAAAGACATGCAGGTAGATGCAAGCATGAATGGGCATGCCTTCTTTGAAGGTTGGGCATCGGGCTGCCAACTCGGCACTGTAAAAATCCACTGCCAATCGCGACCCCTAACCGGGAAAAGCCAAAAGATTTTTATTCCAGTCAGGCTTTTAATTACTGTATTTCAATATTAAAATCAAACCAATACAGTGTTTATGGTATGGTATGGTATAGTATAGGGTACAGTATTTGTCAGGTCTATTTTTAATAGTAACTTTCAATCATCCAGAAACTACACTTATCTGGCATCTACTAATCCCCATGGGTGCTGGTTAATTGAGAGTTTATTGTATCTCATGCACAGATTTCTCTATATAATGGCATACCATCAATTTTATGTTTATATAATATGCTTTATGCTTATTTAATTGTCTGCATTAACCCACTGTTTTCTTAATCATTTTGCAGTTTTTGATGCATTTCTAGTTGTGTATACTATAATCAGTGCTTCTGCATAGCTCTGCCAGTTCAGCATGCTTGCTTAACTATCAGGCTTCATAAGTGTTATTAAAAAGGTCTGTTCTGGATCATTCAATTTACCTAACAAATACATAAATAAATTAAATAAGAAAAAAATAAGATCAGTTTACATATATCAAAACAGACATCTAAGAGGCAGAATCTGCCAGTAGTGGAAATATGTACAGGCACATTTATGCAAACCCTTCCAGAGACTGAAATATATTTAATGGAGATGACAATCATGTCAACAGTTGAAGAGATGAAGTAACACCCATATAATGTGACACAGATGATCATCATAGAGGTATATGTGCTGCCCTCCTGTGAATTAACTAAATCCTTTCCAGCTACTGCAGAAAAAGAGTGTTCAATATACAGTGAGGGTGTATGCAGACTGAACCATGCTGATATAATGATATGAATGTAATTTATCTCTATCAAACAACCCAGGAACTTTCATAAGTAGTTGTAATTTAAGGAGTCTACTGTTGTACCCTGAAGTGAGCTTCCCAAAATGCTCCATGGTGCTAAGCAGACTGTCCTTACTATAGTCAGTTTATGCAGCTCTTTCAGAAGAAATTGTGCATGCTAAAGTGCAGCAGGGGGACACATGCAGTTCAGTCTGTGTGGCACTGCATTTCCCATGGTGTGATAGGTTTCATAGTAACACGTGTTATACAGGGGTCTACTTTAAAAGACTGAACCGACGATTCCCTGACACGCGGAAAACAAAGACCAAACGACCGACAGGTAAGTTTACCGACAGGGTGATTTGCCGACAGCGGAAAGACCGACAAGGGTAATGTGCGATCGCGACTCGGTAAGTGTGCGACAGTGACGGCATTAGGAGCGGTGAGGTAAGTGTGCAATATTGTGGGATTTCGGGTTAGGCTGTGGGAAAGGTGAGTGTGTGTTAGTGTCGGAGTTAGGGTTCGTGTAAGGTAAGTGTGTGATAGTGAGGGACTGTAGTTTAGGGACGGGTTAAGTGAGTTAGGTTTAGGGTGCAGGTAGGTGAAGTGCGATAGTGTCGGAGCTTGGGCTAGGGGTGAGTTAAGTGAGTTAGGGTTAGGGTGCAGGTAGGTGAAGTGTGCGATAGTGTCAGACCTTGGGCTAGGGGTGGGTTAAGTGAGTTAGGGTTCGGGTGCAGGTAGGTGAAGTGTGCGATAGTGTCGGACCTTGGGGTTAGGGGTGGGTTAAGTGAGTTAGGGTTAGGGTGCAAGTAGGGTGAGTGTGCGATAGTGTCGGACCTTAGGGTTAGGGTTTGGGTTAGGGCTAGTGGGTATGCTATGTAGTGTGATGTGTTGTTTACATTCGGTGTGTCGGTGTTATGGTGTTCGGTGTTTTGCGTTGTCGGTTTTGTGTGTTGCCGGTTATCTGGCGTCGGTGATTTTTGTGTCGGCGAAGTAGCGTGTCGGTCTTTCAAAGTAGACCCGTTATACAGACATGTCATGTGAGCTAAAGCTTAGTTAGAGATGTTACACTGAGTGTGATTCTGAAGCTGCATATGCCAGCCATACCATTTAGTGTACACCAATAGCCACTGTACTCATGCAGACTATGGCAAATGGTTCTGAAAGGATGACAACACACATACAGCAAACATACCAAAGTCTGTGCTTATAAAATAAGCAGTACACACGTTTACTGTATATAAGTTACCGTGGAAGGATAGTCATGCTACTCTGAAAGATGATTTGGCACCCAGTGACACCTTCAGAATGCATGTCTATTGAGAAAGTTCTAGAGCAGACTCAGGCTGCCTATTGAAAATCATACTACTGCAGGCCCAGACATGTTGTACAGTATCACAGAGAGGTGCTACAGTATGTTTTAGACAGCAATGTACATATCCAGTTTTATGTGTAATTAGTAATAACAGTTTCATTAAAAAAATATTTACATTATTTTTTCAGGCCTTGTTGATCTTTGGTATTACTTGACACATAATTTCTTAATCCAGTAGTTCAGTATACTTTAGTTGTAGTGGCTTACTAGAATTATTGCCTATCATTGGGTGGGGTCTTCTTTTCCAGGGCAGAGCTGCATTTTCATATCCCTTCTTTGGACCGTGAGTAGGAAAAAGGACAGTGCCATGGATCTACTGCACATTATAGGCTGGCCATTGTCACTTTGTGTTTTGTAACACATCAAGTTACTCACTGGACTAAGCAGTGACATACACATGCTTTTGTCAGTCATTCTTATTGTAATTTACCCAGCATGCATCTGCGGCTTCAGATGCCTGTGTGAGTCACTTAAGAGCTAAGATATCTTGTTTCCTATTTCTTAGTGAAGAACACAAGTCAATGACAGTTGATTAAAGATTGTGCCAGATGCCCCCCACTCCCAGCTGCCTGGGTCTGCTCTAGAACCTGCCCCTGCTAATCCAGGATAATCTTTTTTATATGTATAGGCTGACCACACATGTCTAGCTGTTTTGTAATAACCATGAAAAAGTTATATTTGATATAGACTTATGGTTTTTAAAGGCAAATCTGAAAAGCCACATTGCATGCATATATATTATGTCAGCCAGGGATGTGTGGTCCTGTAGTGTTCCATATCTAAGATCATAAAGTAATGTAATGTGGGGTTGTGGTAGTTATAGAATCTTAAGATTTGTTATGGGGCCTGGATGCTTCTCCCTTTAATGCCTCTTATGCCCTTATTTGGACGATGGAACGTACATATATATAGTTATAGAATGGAGGATTCCGCCTGTGTTATTACTGTATAGTGTGTTATACTGTAACACACAGGTGTTCTATGTTGTGTCACACAGGAAAGGCACAGCAGTGCAACACTGAACATATACAGTGCCTGGAAATGTGTACACATACAGTCCATATCACACCATGGAACACTGCCTCACTGGACAGGTAAAGCAGGACACTGGCATGCATGGATGCCTGATTGGCTGTACTGTATATATAGACAGACACACACACACACACACACACACACACACACGCAGAGCACATCAACAGTAATAAGCTACATGTGAAAGTGATTTTTGTTGGTTTGTTTGCTAACTGGGTGAGTGAACTGGTAAAGGACCTTTTTCAATCACATCCCAGGCCATGAGGTTAAGGCATATTTACACAAAAATTACATACACTAAATTTCCAGTGTGACATTTGGTGAAAAACACATGCCAATTACATTGAATACATGAGGAGAAGGATAAATGCTGCAAATGCTTTTTGCTTACATAGTGTACAGCACTGCACACAGTTCTGCTGGAACAGACTTGCACACCAAGGACTACTTTAGTCATGCTATGATATTCAGTCAGTCTGTTGGAACTGCATTTAATACTACACAGTGAGTGCACCTTACTACACTGCCATATAATACAGTTTTGCACTATGCTGGGAGGTGACCTTTGTTATCACCTAACAGAGGGATCTAATGTTTATAGTGTGTGAGCACCCCCACCACTACCACCATAGTAATGTCTGTACAGAGATGCTCACGGTTCTTATTGACACATCACTGACCTTTGTGTGTGTGTGTGTGTGTGTGTGTGTGTGTGTGTGTGTGTGTGTGTGTGTGTGTGTGTGTGTATGTCTTTGTCTCATTCACACTCCCACATTTTGCTTGTCTGTGCATGGCTACTCTCCAGCTACTAATTTCATGAGCAATGCAGTGCACCTGCTTAACTCATACATTGCTTGGTTTACTCCTCGTGCTTTATGCACACCACCCATTCAGACTGTGTACAGTTTTTTTGCTCTTGCATATGTGTGTCCTTTGTATCCTGGTATATGGTATGCTATGCTTGCTGAGGGCTCGTTTCCCAAGACTCCACCACATTTTGGCACTAGCTGTACTCCCTGTTGTTGTTGTTGTGATTGAATCATATAATAAATGACACAAGCAATAATAATATGTCCTACAGTAATGTACATTTCCTGTCTGGTGATGGAGGGACTCTCTTTCTGTTTATTTAAGCCATCCCACCTGGGCTAAGTGATACAGGTTTACTTGCATTGGACAGTCAGTTCTGCCAAGTATGCCTGGCCTACTTGCCAGTAAATAGAACTTTAGCACTGTGCCTTTCTAGTCTGTTCTTAAACAGGGATGATGTTCATAGAATATGGAGTTCAGTGAGCATCCATATGAGGATGCCAATTGCAGAGGACTGGGATATAGACATGCAATCAGCTGATGTTAGGATGGTTTCCCACGATGAGAAGGCAAGTATATTTGGAACATTGTTTCTATCATAGCAACTGTTCAAATTTCTCTGTACTTTATAATTATTTGAATGTTGGAAAATTAAGTTTATTTAAATGATCTTCATTTCCACTTTTTGCAGGTCATGGCTGAAACCAGACCATTTTTGGATCAGCTCACATAACTGGTTAAACACATAAGTAATATGTCTGCTGCATATGATCAGTCTGTGTATACCCAAAAACATACCTCTCAGCTGTCTAAATTTACACATAATGTCCAGAGTTTTGCTTAATATTTCTTTTTTGTATTTTCCTCAAAAAAATTGAGGTATTGTGGAAAATCATTGAGGATTAAAGTCACTAAGTAATGACAAAAGTTTGAGTTTCTGACTTCAAAGTCTTGAGATAATGCATGCAATGCAAAAGCTGTTACCCTTTCAACTTTTTAAGATTATAACATCAATATTTAAAAATCATCCTTATTTTTGGACCTTTGTCCCCTCATTACATTTGGCTTTGTCCAGAGTTCTTGCCCTAAGAGATTGAGAGGTATGCCTAAAACACAGCTGCAGAGCTATGGTATATATATCCCAGTCAAAAATGGAAAGGGTCACTGTTATCAGCCATGAGTCTCAGGCAGACATAGCATTACCTTGAGGCTAAGTGACTAGTTGCCCTTCAAGGCCCTGGTGAGTTTCTTTCCTAACTCACTTCATAACAGCGTTATGAGCCATCTCCCTGTATCTCTATGTATCTGTCCAATATGCATTGCTTTTCCTTGACTGTAGTCAGCTCTTCTTGATATTTAGAACATGGCAGTGCTTCTGACCAGGCCTTATTCTAGTTTTCTAAGGAGCAGCTTGTTTTATTTTGCTGTTTGAATTGTTATGTGAGAGAGAGTATTTAAAAGCTGTCTTAAGCATTATGCATGAATCTGGTCCATGTTTGGTTTCAATGTGTCAGGGCTTAGTTGCAGGTACTATCCATGAATCTAGGCTACTGCACTGAATTATTTTACCAAGTAAAATGGAACACTAATTTTATATTGCTTAGGTTGTGCCAATAGATTATTTATACTTGAATGTTATACAAATGTTAGAGCACTACTACTACATTACTAAATAGTTTATGTATTATTATGTCATTGATTTTAATTGGAAAGCACTTCAATTGGTAACCATTTGAACTGCCAGGACCTGCTAGTGAGTTCTAAAACATGGAGACTGAATTGACAAAAAATGGACTTGCATATACTAAGTCTGAGATGACCACTTCTTGTAATATTCCTTTTTATTCCAAGGCATGGGGATCTTGGAGTTAGTATATATGAATCTGGAGGTGTGGGGGCTTGCTCTCCTGCAAAAAAAAGAAGTTTAAAGGAGAACAGTGATCTTCGAGATTCACTCCACTCCTCGATTTTTGGTCATTTTTTTCTGGCTTGTCAGCACTTGGCATTTTTAGTTCCAAGATTTCAATTGAGAGACAGTTAAATTATCAGTTTTCTCTCGAGTTTTACTAACTGTGTACATTTTTTTAAATTTTTTATGTGACTTAACAAACTTTCTACTTTTGGTAGCCAAATACCTTAGTTTATGCATTATGGTCTAATAAACCCTGGATGGTTCTAGATTTGCATATAGTCCCTGAGAGACCACCAGATTAGGTAAAATTAATATCACCCTTTGAGTGGGTAATATAACATGTTGTTACTCTTCCACAGGTGTTTCTTATAATTATTTTTGTTGTCTTTTTGAATATGTCTGCTGCTGTCTAACACTAAGCTAGTTGCAGGTATGTTTTCATAGCAAATTCACAACTGAAGACAGAGGCCAAGTGCACCACAGATGTACACATTGATTTGATTAATTATATTGCTGCCATATGGTGGTTAACTGCACTTTATGGCTACCATTTGAAATGTCAGGATTCATTAGTGCAAGTTCCAAAACATAGACAGTGAATGGATGAAAAAATGGACATAAATATACTAAGTCCAAGATGGTCATTTCTCTGAATAGTCCCTTATCTCCAAGGTATAGCGATCTCAGAATTAGCATATATAATGTTTGGAGGTGGGGGGGCTTGCCCCCCTGCAAAAAAAGACATTTAAAGGAGAAGAATGTTTTTTGACATTCATTCTTCTCCAGGATTTTCTGCCTTTTTTTCTGGCATGTCTGCACTCAGCATCTCGAGTGCCAACATTTAAATAGTAAGCTGCATTTTATATTAGAAATTAGTATATCTTTGTAACTTTTTTTTTTATGTATAGGTATATTTTTGGTTGTACTATATCCTAATTGTTCTAGGGCAAGCCTGAAAAATGATTAGGTATGTGTGTGTGTGTGTGTGTGTGTGTGTGTGTGTGTGTGTGCGTGTGTGTGTGTGTGTGTGTGTGTGATGGGGGAACTGAACTAAATTTTGGTTTATTTTAATTTTTTAATTATTCTCCATTTTTTGAGCCTGGACCAGGGCAGCTAACAACAATAACCTGAATTTAGTTTGGGAAAGGCTTACACAGGTCTTTTTCCCATTTTAATTATGGTATACTACCATACCACTTAACCTCTTAGCACAAGGAATCTGGACAAAGCCTAAAATAACGGGGGACAAAGGCCCAAAAATAGGGACAGATTTTAAATATTGTTCCTATAAACTTAGTAAATTGATAGAATAACAGGAGTTATGTTAGCATGTGTTTCTAAGGGATTTGAAGTCTGAAACAGAAATGTATGTCATTATTGAATGACTTTAATCCTCAGTGATTTGCCAGAAAACCATAAATTTTGTAAGGAACATACCAAAAATATGAGGCAAAAATCTGGACATTCTGGAAAATTCTGGACAGTTGAGAACTATGCATACCACCAGTGAAATACAGCTTTTCTGTGATTCTGATTGATTAGTTTCTTCAAATAATAGCATTTATTTGTATAACATAACAATATACCATGCTTGAATATAGGTTTTGATGGGGTTTAGTTATGCTTGGCACAATTTTTGCTCTAAGGTTGCAGCCTGAGTGACCAAAGTTCAAAGCCAAATATTAATAAATCCCAGTACCCAAAAATTATATATTGCTTCGATACCATGGCCTATGTAATTCCTGATTTGTATTTATTTATTTTATTTCTATAAAGTCTAAGATTTGTTTGATAAAATAATTGTTGTTAAACAGTGTCTGATGTTCATTTTACTGTACTTATCATTATATTTTTCTATTACTATTGTTTAAATGATCTGAGCTGGACTGACACACACACACACACACACACACACACACACACACACACACACACACACACACACACACACACGCACACACACATGCACACACACATGCACACAGATGAACAGAAGTGTTTCTATTTGTTGTTGAATGTAGTTTGAGACACAGATTAATTTTATTTTATTTCTGTGCATTTTTCGTTCAGATTTGGCTTTGTATTGGAAAAATGTAATCTCCATTTTCAAATTACAAATCCACTTCATGTTGCAGAATAACATGCCCTGACCCTGTAAATAAACCCATTATATTTTGTGGGTAACTGGTGTGGTTGCTTTTTTCCACATTATGAAATGCCAAAGCAGCAGAATCACTTGCCCTAACTGCTGAGCTACTTGCCTTCTGGGTACGGTTATGGTGTATGACATGTGAAGTGTGGAGTTGGTTTGTTATGTGAGGAATAGACAGGTACAGTTTTCTAAATCAGAGTAATGTACTGTTTTCTATTTTAAACAAAGTTAGCCACTAATGTAGAAAAGCACCATATCAGTTTTATTGGACTGATAGTAAGTTATCAATACTTTTTAAATCATGTATAGAGAGGGTAGGCACCAAATCAGGAACAGCCTCCCCTCACATTTGAAATTAGTCATTTCATAAACATGTACTCTGGGCTGTTTTAAGATATTATTAAGTCTGTAAGGTTGCTTGATTTTGCCACTATTACTGAAATCCAATTTGATTTGGAGTTTGTACTCATCTGATGCCCATAAATAAGCACTGTCACCTCCATTAAGAATTATAGACCTGTTTCCCTAACACTGATACAAGGAAAGTGCTTTGAGAGATGTCTTAATGAGTAGCCATATAAAACTAAAATAGATTCAATGGACATTTATTAGTATGAGTTTATGAAGGGTTGATTGTCCCTAACCAATATGATCGAGTTTCACAATCAGACAATTATGGCCCTTGATTTAGGCTTACTGACAGGGTTAAATTACTCAGATTTAGAAAAAACTTTTGATACATTATCATTTAAGTCAAGCTACTAAGTATTCAGCAAGGCACAGACATATCTGTATTTTTGTAAGATGGGTAATGGAATGTTTGGGGAGAGGCAGTACACAAGTAGTTGTGATTAATGGAAAGAAACCTGAATATTTATCAGGTAATGCGGGAATGCCTCAGATATCAGTACTAGGCCCAATACTGCTTAACATAGTTTTCACTTCTATTCCATTGAACAGACACTGCTGGGTTAGAAAATAAGGAGATGATGGTAAAACTGTTTTTGTTATAACACAATAGTGATTATGATGCATTCAAGAGGTATATATCTGAAATAATATGCTGGACTGATTCTGCTGGGCTGAACTTTAGAGCTGATAAGTCCAATGTAAAGTATTAAAAAAAACAATCCCCATAAGACCAATAGACATGAAATATAATGTACTGGAAGTAGTAACATACTATACTGACCTACGCATCACATTAACAGAGAAATTCTAATTTGGAAAACGTAGATATAATAACTCAGCAAACACTAAAACAATTCAGTATCATAATCAAAAAAAATTGTTTCAAGAGACATCATCTGCTTAACATTTCTTTAAAGATTTACATAAGGCTTTTATCTAAGTACAGTAACATCTTTTGTACTTATAATAAAGATGAACTAAATAAATTTGAAGCCAGGCAAAGCATGTGTATATTATGGATTATTTATCCAAAAAGAATGGATTATAGTTTAAGATGTAAAAGCCTCAAAATGTACACATTGAGGTATAAATATATTAGAGGAAAGTTATTTGTCCTGTAAAGTATTTAGTAATGGATACTTGCAATCAAGTTCTGATATACAAATATGTCAATCTATGCCCTCACTTAAAAGCAGCAGTTTACAGCTTAACATACCCAAAGCAAAGATGAATTTAAGGTAGTTCTTCTTGGCCTTATGATCATCAGCATTACTAAATAAGTTGCCTCTTACAATAAGGGAATCTGAAAAAAATTACAAAATGTAAGCTGAAGCAGAACATATTGGTAGGAGACAAGGTACGTGATATGAATTTACAGTAATCAATGTTTATAGATGATCTTTGGACCTGAACATAGTAATTAACGTAATCCCTTTGGCAAACAAGTAATATGACCTATGCCTTGGTTTCAAAACTGATGCTTGTGAAGAAATGCAGATGCATGTAGTGTGTTTCTGTTTCTTTGATAAGGGGTATCAGTGTTAAATGTAGCTGCCAGTCTTCTAACTATGAGTGACTAAGGAATTTAATCATGTTAGAGAAGTGGTTTCAGCCAGTAAGATGACACTTTATGATTTTGCCATTGTATAATGGGAATCATACAATGAAAACTAATGGCACTATCTCAAAGAAGCACCATGTCAATATTTATGTTCAGGTTTCAATGACTGACAAGCTTGATTAACAGTCCCGGACCAAGGGTACACACACTACACAAACTCTGTTGCTTACCCATTTTTACATTGATGGAGTTGATAAGCATATGTGATAATAATAAAAAAGTGCATCTATTCAAATTGTAATTACTCAGCTGCACAACAAAAGAACACCAGGGTTAAGAGGATGTTAGATTCCCCCTTATTGGCTGTATGAGTGATGATAAATATTAATTTACTTAAATAGACTGGCAACTGTTGAAATAATTGCAAAAAAATCAGAGTACAGTTCTACGTTGACTGATTCACTGAAGTACTGCAGGAATTATAACTGCACTACATTCTTGGAACTTCGGCATTTCTGAGTAGCTTGCCAAAATAGCATTCAGCTATACATCTCCAAAATGTGGAAAATCTGCTTCTGACTTCAGCTGTGAAGCTCACAACATGGTTATTAACTGTTTCTTTATACTTAACTGCTACTTTGTACTTAAGATGGAATTTATTTGAGAAATTAATATAGTTCAGTATTATGGTTCATGGAAATGGGCGGCCACGGTGGTGCAGTGGTTAGCATTGTCGCCTCACAGCAAGAGGCTCTCTGGTTTGATCCTCAGCTGGGGTGCCTTCTGTGTGGAGTCTGCATGTCCTCCCTGTGGTTGTGTGGGTTTCCTCCGGGTGCTCCGGTTTCCTCCCACATCCCAAAGAAATGCTGCAGATGGATTGGACACTCTAAATTGGCCCTAGTTGTGAGTGTGTGCCTTCTGTGGAAGGTTCGGTGTGAGGCTGGCAACTCAACACTGTAAAACTCCACTGCCAATCATGAGCGGACAGGTGATCCGCTGTGGTGACCCCTAACTGGGAAAAGCTGGAAGAAGAAGATTATTGTTCATGGAAATGTGTTCAAAATTCCTAACAATGATAGTGTGTCAAACACTTACAGTTTTGAACTGTGTGGCACACAGAATTTGTACGACTTAAAAGATGAATATTCATCATAATGAAGCATAGTTAAAAGGAAAGCTCACCGATATTACTTTTTTTGTCACCAAGATTGTCAGTACTTTGGGATATGTGCCACTGCCAAAGAATTGTTTTATACATGAGGTGGGCATTGTAGGGGTGGGGTTTATTACCATGTGCCCATTGTGGTGCTTCTTTGAGATATACCCAAAGTAGCTATTTATTCAAAAATGTGCAGGCCAATTGGACAAATCAGTCAGCATGCCCACGATAAACTGAGTATTATTCATGTAAAGAAATCCATCCACAAAACAGAAATGTATTGTGGCTTGTAATTATAGAAGTCATGAACAAAAGAAATATAAAGAATATCTCCTTCAGTGAACAGTAACAAATCTGCATGCAAAAAGAAGAAATATTTTCACGACCTTTGGTCATGCATTTACCTGGCTTGCATGACACATGAACAATATAACTTTCATGCATCCTTTTATCTGTCTCACTTAAATGACTGATGGTCTAGAAAAAAATGGTTGCACTGCATAATATGTATCTTAATATAACAAGTACACCCTTTAAATTTTAATAATAAAGAGTAGCTGTAAAAAGCTTACTTTAGCTACCAATAGCTTGCTCTTTCCTGTCTGCTGCTAACCCACAACCATATACACCCTAACCACTCAGCACAACTCAATAAATAAATACAAATTAAAAAAATAAGCACAGACAGAATAACTTGCCCTGGTTTCTCATATCTTAATTGGTCCGCATTAGTAGCTTTGTGCAAATAAAACACACACACAAATACATACCTGTCTTCATTTACATGGAGACATGTATGTGCAGTGCACATACATGCCTCCATATAAGTGAGGACAGGTAATACATATGTGCAGTGAACGGAGAAGCAAAATAAATTAAATTGCAGCATAAAATGGCATTACATAAAAAAAGGTAAAAAAACAAATTAATAAAATGATCCAATTGTATAATACCAATAATTCATATTAAAGTATTGGCAATGCAGAATTTTCCTATGGCTGGCTTTGTTCAGTCTCTTTGGTTTCAGCCTTGTGATCAAACCATACCAGCTATCAGCAAATTATGCATTACTTATATCCGTATGTCAGCTATTGTTAATTTATTTGATATTCTCTGTTAACTTAAGTCATTGTGAGAAAGTTTTTATTTTGAATCATGGTAGTTAAAAAGGGTAGCAAAATCTTGAACTTACTGGTACTTGAATGCAATATGCTAGCAGTGGCAATTTGTGCCTTTAGTACAAAAAAATCTATCAGCATTCATAGTTTCCCATCATGCACATGGTTCTTTTTCACAATGACTAGCACCAAGAACACATGTGTTAAAGAAGCTAAATAAAATGCTCAGAACGTTTAATCTGTGATGGGTACCCCACTACAAATCAAAATATAATCTGTGAAAAGTAAAGTGTGATTTTTACTCAGACTTTGCACAAATAGAGGAGCAACTTGATTTAAAAAATTAATTTTAATGATGCATTTGAAACACATAGGGCAGGATTCACGAAGGATTGCACGGAGTGTAAGAGACGTGCAACACTACATGCAAGCCTCGCGATCCAGGAACAGCCCTAAACTCTGTGTAAGAGACCAGCTAAAATGTCTCTTACACGGACTGGGCGCGGACATGCTAAATACCTCACTTGCAGCCGAAAGGTATGCAAATGAGGTATATTAGCGATCCACGAAGCAGAAACCAGTCCGTGTAAGAGACGTTTTAGCTGCAGAAATGTACTCAGTTGACAACTGAGTACGTTTCTGCAAATTCCACAGCAGAGCCATGTCAGCTCCAAAAAAAGGGTGCATATGTCTCAGGCAGCATGCCAATGGCCAAATATGTGGCCATTGGCAAGATAACCCGATGCAAAAATATTAAAAATATAATTTATTTTTTCGGCGATCGCCGATGTTTAAACCCAGCGCAGCCCCACGCAAACGGGCTGCGCTGTATAAAACCATAAAAAAGAAGGTTATAAACCCACAAATGTGGGTTTCATGCAATACATGGAATGACAATGCAGGGACCAGCAGACCAAAAACAACATGGCCACCGTGTAGTGGTTGCTAAGGGGGGAAGCTGAGTCTAAGACATGTAACTAAGCATTAGTAGGCAATCTCATGTAAATGAGGGTTAGGATACTGAATCTCACAGTCACATAGCAAACGAGCACAGTCTGAGTAGTGTAAGAGATACATAAGGGGAGGAATAGAGTAGGAGATAGGTGACATCACAGGGGGGAATGGCAGAAATAAATGCAGTTCATTGGAGGTCAGTGTAACATGACAGATGACAGCCACAGATCATGGAAAGAGGTGTGCCACTAGATAAGTCATGGAAAGTCAAGAAATGGAAGGTGTACACTGTTACTTACACCAAAGTTTCTTGCTGGGCGTGCATGCGCACGTGTGCGCGCCATGAAGCGCGAGTAGGGCAGTGTGTGCGCGTGTAAGGCAGACTAAGCATGTGGGAGCGTGTTGGGAGATGTTTAACACTGTTTGCACTGGTGTGCACGCGTGTAGGGCAGGCTGAGTATGTTGGAGGCTGTTGGCAGACGTGTAACAGTGTTTGCGCGGGTGTGCGTGCGTTTTAACCAGAATAAGTAGATTCTGAACCGTGTAAGCATGTGTGCGCGCGTGTAAGCCACTGTGAGCGTGTTTCTGATGGTATGCATGTTGCTCCCCCCTGAGGAAACAGAAAGGAAAAAGGAAGCAACAGAATTAATAGGAAGCTAGCAGGGATAACTGCTGAAGCTAGCAGGTGAAAACAATTAGAAGCAGGCAATTACACAGGCAGAATAGTAACCCAGCCCAGCACTTAAAACTCTGCAAACAGTAGTGCAGGATGTTTCTAAGAGACACTGCAAGACAGGAGTAAGCTAATAGAAGTGAAAACTGAAAAAGCTTCACTCAGAGCAGAAATGTTAGGGGCTGCCATAGCTGTCATAATGAGACATAGGTGACTTGCTGAGGGTGGTGATAATGCAGATGGTGCCAGACAACCCACAGTGAGGAGACAGAGAAGAGTGTACAGGCCCAGGGTCACCTACCACGGGTTACATGAGCTGGAGATAGTAGAGCGCTATAGAGTGGACAGAGAGCTCCTTCAGCAAATTGTTGAGCTGTGCAGGCCACGCCTCACACACAGAACCAACAGAGGGGAACCCATCCCAGTGGAAACCAAGGTATGTGTTGGCCTAAGAATACTAGCAACAGGTACCTTCCAGAGACCAAATGGCGATATGATGGGGATATCACAGGCATCAGCCTCCAGGGTACTGCACCAGTTACTGGATGCCATGTCAGCACATGTCGGTGATCATGTATATTTCCCCAATGCCCATGAGGTATTGCCCAGCAATATGTGTCTCTTCCAGCAAATAGCGGAATACCCTGAGGTAGTGGGTGCAATAGACTGCACTCACATACGCATCAAAGCACCAGCCGGTGAGCGGGGTAGGGCCTACATTAACCGCAAGGGCTTCCCCTCCATCAGCTGCCAGGTAGTGTGTGATGCCCAGGGCATAATAATGAATATGTGTGCTGGCTGCCCTGAGAGTTACCACGATTCCCACATCTGGCATTTGACGCAGCTGTACCAGACATTTGCCAATTGGGACATCCCACATGGACACCTAGTGGGGGATGCAGGTTATGCACTGGAGCCATGGCTGATGACACCCATCAGAAACGCACACACACCTGAACAGGAATGCCATAATGAGGCACACGCACAAACACGTAATGTAATAGAGCGTGTGTTTGGGCTGCTCAAGTCATGGTTCCGGTGTCTGGACACATCTGGTGGAGCCTTGCAGTACACACCAACTACATGTACCCAAATTGTCATGGTATGTGCTATGCTACATACTATGAACTTGCGAAAACAGCTGCAGCAGAACCAGCATAGGGCTGGGCCAAACAGCCCTCCACCATTGCCAAGGCCATCATAGGCAGAGCGTGACTCGGAGGAGGAACAACCTGAGCCTGCCCTAGTAGGCAGAAGGAGGTGTGCCCAGTATGCCCTGGCCTTGACAAAGAGGCAACGCATAGCACATACACTGGCTCAGTAGGAACCCTGGGAATGATACCCCCTCTGACTCACTCAAATAATAACATGGATGCCTAAAATGACATGACCTGCTCACAAACATGTACAGGGAAGTGTAATATGTGCATCCGACAGAGGCAGCCCTGCAGCACCACCTGAGGCATGAATGCTATGTGTTAAGTAATGTAACACCATGTACTATATGCACACCTGAGCACCCTGACTAACATCCACCCTCACCAAGCATGAAGCCACAAAATGACAATGGGATGATCAAGTGCAATAACTGGCTGAAGTAATGCAGTTAGTCAAAGGGGAGCCAATGTGTTTCAGGCTGGGAAGACATGCGGAGCATGACATGATGCACCACCTGTTAGGGGTGGCGTGCACCTATCATGCCATGCCCCATGGATACTGGCAAAGGCTGTCAGTACCCACAGCATGCCCTGAATAGGTAAGTCTCAAAACGCAAACCCACCTTCATAGGTTCCACAAGGGATAGGAACCTAGATGTAATGCTACCCAATGCCAGAAGTCTAAACAGCAAGATCTGTGCAGTGTAAACACACACAGTATGGAGAATGTAGATACCAGTCCTGTAATAGAGCACTGGGTCAAGGCTCACATCAGCACCCTAACACTACCAGGTCACACCTCATAATGTGCTGTACAGCTGCAAAACATGGAACAAGCTACAAAAGGAGGGTGACAAGCAATAAATGTCAAGGATAGCCACACCCCCATGTTGGTACCACAACAAGAAGCAGCATGGATTAGCCATGGTCAAATACCAATGGCTAAAACCACCTCCCAGTATATAGCCTGCTGCAGACTACTGTCCTAATACCAGGAACTGCACCTGGCCTATGTTGGAATACATGAATATATCAAGCCCCCCAAACCACATTATATTGCTTGACTGAAAATACCCAGACATACACTGGGAGCATTATACTAGCCCAAACACAAATGCCAAGAGGTCCAGCAAGACAAACAACGTTCTCAGTAGAAAACCACTTTAATGTGAGGAGCAAAGCTTTCGGATAAAATCCTTTATCAATACTGAAAATACAAATGCAAATGCAGAGTATATATAGGTCTAAAAAAGTCATATGACCGGCAGCCAAGAAGTCACATGACCCAAACATTAAAAGAAAACATGTAGAAATAAATAAATATGCAAAGCTAAAAAATGCAACAGCATAATGCATACATGAAAACAAAAAACATTTAAAAAAGGAAGAATGTATATTTTTTTAAAAAAGGAAGAATGTATATTTTTAAAAAAGCAAAGTTTTAACCTAAAAATCACATGTACAATCTTATACATAAAGAGAAAATCTCATAATCTAGATCTACTCATTCTGACCAAAATAGGTTTAAGGCTGACAGTACTATTCAAACCAGGGGGTGAGTCACCCATCAATCTAATTATCCAGTTGTATTCTTTAATTTCTAATTTGTTATTGATATCACCACCTCTGGGTGAGGGTGAAACATGGTCTATAGCTTTAAATTTAAATACATGCTGTTCACCAAAACATAGCCTGTGTTTATATAAAGCATTAGTGTCCACACATCTTCGGATTTCAGACTTGTGTTCTGTGATCCTATCTTTAAGTTTACGAGTGGTTTTACCCACATAGAAAGAGTTGCATAATACACAGGTAGCAAGGTAAACCACGTGGGTGGTGACACAAGTAGCAGTTACATTGAACCTAAACAGTCTCTTACTGACTGGGTGTTCAAAGATACCTAAATGTTCATCATCAATGTCATCACAGCACGAGCAGTTATAACATTTTCGTGTGCCCATAATGCTGGATGGATGTGTTGTGATATTTGTAGGAAAATCTTTGTAACAGAGGACACTCTTGAGGGTTCTCATGTTACGATATGCAAAAAATGGGACATTGCCCAGCATTGCTTTTAACTCTTCAGATGCCATCAAGATTAGCCAATTCTTATGGATAATACGTTTAATACATGGTGTTTTTGTACTAAACGAGTAACGTATCTTACTTTCATCTCATTCTGGATGGACACATTGGGCAAGCCAACAGCTTGTGTTTCTATGGTGTCATTTAACATAACAGGGGCCACCCTTGACTTTCTTTCCTCTAGCACATTTAGTTTCTCATTATTTAAGGTAGTAGCATCATAACCACTGTTAGTGAAATCAGCTATCATCTCATTCAACTGTTCGGAGAAGCTAGGATCTTCCGTGTTAAACCTACTGGCTCTATAAAATTGAGACCTGACAGTACCTCTAAAACATGTGGCATGCATACTACTTGCATGAGTGTACCTTCCTGCACAGACTTCTTTTCTATGGAGGCTTGTTCTAAGTGTACCACCGTCAAGACTCAAGTTGATATCTAAAAAATTAATAGTAATTTCAGATGAACACATTTTGAACTTCAAAAAAGATGAGATTGAATTGATGTACAGCATAAAATCATTCAAATCCTGTAACGTGCCCCCCCAAATCAAAAAACAGTCATCCACAAATCGTTGAAAGAACTTTACATTATCTTTATATGGATTCAAACCACTAAATAAATGTTTCCTTTCCCACTGGTATAAAACTAGGTTGGCATAAGTATTGGCTACCGAAGTACCCATAGCCACACCTGTGAGCTGAAGATACAAGGATTCATTAAAAAGGAACACATTATTTCTCAACACCACATCCATGACAGTGCATATTTTTTCAATTTTGTGGAAGTTGGGATCAGGACATGAGAGTAAGAATTCCCTCAACAAATCCAGGCCAATATCAGTTGGAATGACAGTAAACAAAGATACTATGTCTAGGGTTACCAAAAGGTACCTTCTTAGATGTAGAGACGCATTCTCTATGTTATACCATTGCTTAAGCTTCTGAACAAAATCAATGGTGTCACGTAAGATAGAGTCACATTGACTAAGATATGGTTGAAATTGATCATGCAAATAAACTGAAAGCGGCTCTGTAACCCAACCAGCACCTGAAACAATTGGCCTCATTGGTGGATCAGTGAGGGATTTGTGGATCTTAGGGATGCCATATAACTGTGGGGTAATTGGGCACGGTACGGTCAAATAATTAAATAGACAGGAGGCGTTGCCGGCTCCTCTGAGAGCCTCACAGATGGCAGACATGCTAGTGCTACTACTGGGAATACATATGCATACAAAAAAACGCCGCAGATGCAGCAGACTAAAATAAACATTTCCAATAAACGCTTCAGTCTGGACCATCCAGAAGCGGTTAGAGAGCGTGTAATTAACACAAGAGATTCGTCAAATACATGGAATGAAACACCAAATAGAATGAACAAAAGAAAACTGGATAGCCCTTTAGGCTCAGGCAAGATGAGCCGCAAGTTTACAGAGGTACGTTAAACTTGTCAGATTTCATTTTACACGAGACACACTATTCTGTTCTCTCTAAGGGCTTGAACTTCATCCCCACATGTGCAGATGATTTGGTTTCGACACTGACAGATCTGAAAAGGTTCACGAGACTGTTAAATCTAAAACTGTTATTTGGCAATACACAGATGTTGACTCAAGGCTGCAAACGCCTTAGTACATACATCCCTGTCAATGTACCTGTTGTTAAAGCGTTCCATGATGTATGTGAAGCAGAAATGAGACAAATGTTTGATATAAATATTAAGAAATATAATGATAGAAAATGTTTTAACCTTAGCTATGAAGAGTTTCAAGCATACAGAGACTTGCAATCTAATATAAATATTGTCATTAAGCAAGCTGATAAGGGGTGCAGTTGTGCTTATGAATAGAGACAAATATTTTTGGCTATGTCTAGTTTACTTAGTGATGTCACTGCATTTAAGGAAATCACCCTTTGCATGTTAAGAAATGTATCTCATACGTGAATATGGTAAATTATGACCTACAGATCCAAGGTGACATAGACTTAGATCTATTTAATTATTTGACCGTACCGTGCCCAATTACCCCACAGTTATATGGCATCCCTAAGATCCACAAATCCCTCACTGATCCACCAATGAGGCCAATTGTTTCAGGTGCTGGTTGGGTTACAGAGCCGCTTTCAGTTTATTTGCATGATCAACTTCAACCATATCTTAGTCAATGTGACTCTATCTTACGTGACACCATTGATTTTGTTCAGAAGCTTAAGCAATGGTATAACATAGAGAAGGCGTCTCTACATCTAAGAAGGTACCTTTTGGTAACCCTAGACATAGTATCTTTGTTTACTGTCATTCCAACTGATATTGGGCTGGATTTGTTGAGGGAATTCTTACTCTCATGTCCTGATCCCAACTTCCACAAAATTGAAAAAATATGCACTGTCATGGATGTGGTGTTGAGAAATAATGTGTTCCTTTTTAATGAATCCTTGTATCTTCAGCTCACAGGTGTGGCTATGGGTACTTCGGTAGCCAATACTTATGCCAACCTAGTTTTATACCAGTGGGAAAGGAAACATTTATTTAGTGGTTTGAATCCATATAAAGATAATGTAAAGTTCTTTCAACGATTTGTGGACGACTGTTTTTTGATTTGGGGGGGGCACGTTACAGGATTTGAATGATTTTATGCTGTACATCAATTCAATCTCATCTTTTTTGAAGTTCAAAATGTGTTCATCTGAAATTACTATTAATTTTTTAGATATCAACTTGAGTCTTGACGGTGGTACACTTAGAACAAGCCTCCATAGAAAAGAAGTCTGTGCAGGAAGGTACACTCATGCAAGTAGTATGCATGCGCCACATGTTTTTAGAGGTACTGTCAGGTCTCAATTTTATAGAGCCAGTAGCTTCTCCGAACAGTTGAATGAGATGATAGCTGATTTCACTAACAGTGGTTATGATGCTACTACCTTAAATAATGAGAAACTAAATGTGCTAGAGGAAAGAAAGTCGAGGGTGGCCCCTGTTATGTTAAATGACACCATAGAAACACAAGCTGTTGGCTTGCCCAATGTGTCCATCCAGACTGAGATGAAAGTAAGATACGTTACTTCATTTAGTACAAAAACACCATGTATTAAACGTATTATCCATAAGAATTGGCTAATCTTGATGGCATCTGAAGAGTTAAAAGCAATGCTGGGCAATGTCCCATTTTTTGCATATCGTAACATGAGAACCCTCAAGAGTGTCCTCTGTTACAAAGATTTTCCTACAAATATCACAACACATCCATCCAGCATTATGGGCACACGAAAATGTTATAACTGCTCGTGCTGTGATGACATTGATGATGAACATTTAGGTATCTTTGAACACCCAGTCAGTAAGAGGCTGTTTAGGTTCAATGTAACTGCTACTTGTGTCACCACCCATGTGGTTTACCTTGCTACCTGTGTATTATGCAACTCTTTCTATGTGGGTAAAACCACGTAAACTTAAAGATAGGATCACAGAACACAAGTCTGAAATCCGAAGATGTGTGGACACTAATGCTTTATATAAACACAGGCTATGTTTTGGTGAACAGCATGTATTTAAATTTAAAGCTATAGACCATGTTTCACCCTCACCCAGAGGTGGTGATATCAATAACAAATTAGAAATTAAAGAATACAACTGGATAATTAGATTGATGGGTGACTCACCCCCTGGTTTGAATAGTACTGTCAGCCTTAAACCTATTTTGGTCAGAATGAGTAGATCTAGATTATGAGATTTTCTCTTTATGTATAAGATTGTACATGTGATTTTTAGGTTAAAACTTTGCTTTTTTTTTAAATATACATTCTTCCTTTTTTAAAAAATATACATTCTTCCTTTTTTAAATGTTTTTTGTTTTCATGTATGCATTATGCTGTTGCATTTTTTAGCTTTGCATATTTATTTATTTCTACATGTTTTCTTTTAATGTTTGGATCATGTGACTTCTTGGCTGCTGGTCATATGACTTTTTTAGACCTATATATACTCTGCATTTGCATTTGTATTTTCAGTATTGATAAAGGATTTTATCCGAAAGCTTTGCTCCTCACATTAAAGTGGTTTTTCTACTGAGAGCATTATACTAGCACCAACACAGTAGGAGAAAAGTTCCCAGAATCCATAAACCAAAATGCCCAGGAACAATGTACCACTCCCACAAGAGGGGTAACCATACTGGATGTGATAATCACCAACATGTGTACTGGATGGCAAGATGAGAAATGTACCCCTCACCGGTAAGACCAGACCATAGAGTAATCACACTGGATATACACATCCTGACCCCAGTCCCTGGCCAGAACACCACAGTGAAAAACATGTGTAAAGCATAGGTTGCAGCCCTCCAAACTGATTTTGAATCCATGAAAGGCCCTGTGCAAGTGCAGAATATGGGACACACCACAGAACATGTTATACAGGCATTCCATGAACACAGCCAGGAATGCTTGGAGTATGCAATCACAAATAACAACAACACACAATGCGATACACGCAGGCATCTGTCATGCTGGACTCCAGCCATTACCAAACCATGCAAGAGAATGAGGAAGCTACCACATGATAGAGCAAACATAAAAAGGGAAGTAATCACTGACCAGTAGTATGGCAATAACATATGTCCACACATACAATCCACTACGTCCAGCCACAACAAGTAGAATCTGTGAATCCAGAGGCAATGTGACACCAGTCCCAAGTACACAGACAACCACAACACCCCCCAATAAATACAAATATATGTGATAGATGCAACCATGTATCCAAACCAGAGGTTGAGCTCCACCAACTCAGTACTGTCAAAACTAGTCAGGAGGAGAAGGTAACGACATACACCACAAACCCAGTCCCACATAGACCTACCACAACTGTAAACCAAACACATAAACACAGACAAATATTCCCGGAGGCCTTAATTACAGACACACCACAGCAACAGAAGCCTCCAAAGCAGATCACAAGCAACCACAACCTTCAAACATAGCACATGCAACGAATAGTACACAAAGCTGGTGTGCCAAACAGTCACAGGCCAGAAGGAGAAACAACATGCCTGATACAGTTGTAATAGGTGTCTGTATAGGCAGACACACTGCTGTCCCACTCACCAGACTGAACAAGGGAAAGGGTAGAGTAAGCTACCTGTAGGCTGCCACAAAATGCCACATAACACAAGTACGCAGGTCACCCCAAAGCAAGCAGAAATATGATGCACTCAATGCCCATGCTAGTGTGAATTACCTGAGATGTACCTCCCTGGTCAACATGAAAAGAGACATGGATGATCCCTCTGAGTATGTACCCCCAGGCCGGTATGACACTGGCAGTGTGCAGCATCCAACCCTCACCAAGAATGATGCCACAGTACAAACACAGAATGCTCATGTTTAACAGCTGGCACAGTTACAGCTGTCAGTCCAAGAGGGTCTAATGTCTGTCTGCTTGAGATGTCAAGCATGATAAGCCATGCTGCTGTTCCAGGGATGGCTTGCACCTGTTACCCCTGTGCATCTGGATACTGGATAAGGCCTTTGCCGCCTCCATAGAGCTGTATGTAGGCAAGGCCAAAAAGACTACCCACCACCCTAGAAAACATAAGTGGTAGGAAACATAAGGGTAATGCTGACCAATGCCAGATGTGTAAACTGCAATATGCATACCCTTGAGGCACTTCCCATTATGGAGAACATCGATGTCTGTGCAGTGACAGAAGCCTGCTGCAAGCCTAGTGATAGCACACCAGCACTACTAGGTTATACCACATATCATGTGTTATGGCCCCAACACCTGCACCAAAACATCAAAGGAGGGGGAGTATCCATATGCAGCACAGACACCCATATGGCCAGGTAACTTATAATGCACAAAGCAGCGGAGACCACCCATGTGCACCTAAGTGTAGTCCAAACTGCTGTACAGTCTGTAGCATGCGACAGACCACACTCTCACACACAAGAACTCCACCCAGACATCCTGAAGACACTGGACAGTATGAATGTCCCACCAAATACCAGACAAGGTACACACAAATTATCACATAAGTGGCAAACCATTATGTATGCAAGGAGTAATCAGGGACCTAGGGACACAGGTCGACAGTAATCTGTCATGTGACACTCACAATGCCAATGTGGCTAGGAAGATTGTTGATATTGGACACCATATCATGACAGAATTCACATCTACATCAACAGAGGTCACTGTGCCACTGTACTGTTCCCTTATCAGACCCATAATCTAGTACAATGACTCATATGGGATGTACCGTATGTGACACCTGCAGTGGTTCGGAAGACCTCATAGTTACCCCACCAACAGGATAAAGGGTGTGAAATATATGTCATATGCTGCCTGGCTGTAGACACCCCAGTTGAATGCAGTCACAGACTGCCTACACAGAGGCATTGTATGTCTATTGTACAAGGCCATGTCCAACACAGGAGTAATGGACATGCTCCACCACAGGAAATCAAAGCCACTGGAGCTGTGAGAGTGAAAGATGTCAGCCTCAACACATAATGAAATAAGATGTGCTGGAGGGACAGATACATAACCCTGAGGCTCCCCACACCCAGAAACAGGATCCCAATCCATGTTAGGCAAAGCCCCTCACTGACACCCCTCAACAGGAATATTGTGCTTGTGTTCCCATTGTTTTGAGCTTCTGAAGAAGTCGGTTACTACTAACTGACGAAAAGTGTACTGTAATTGATCGCGCTTTAAGTATATTAAAAATTGCTTGACTTTCAGTGAAGAAGGGACCTGGCGCCTTATTTGCATTTACCGGTTGGTTGTTTTGGATATTTCATAATAGAACATAGCAAGGGGTGGCGAAAGACACACACACTCTGGCTAGGCTTACTAATGGCCTAGGGTGTATAGCCTAGTATGAACCCATGAACCTATGAAGATACAAAACGTACAGGACACTAAGGATAATCACAAGGCTTACCCAACTGATGGTAGGAACCATGTTGGGCATCCACAGATATGCTCCGAATCACACAGATATTACAAACAACATAGCAAACACACACACACACATATTGCTAACATACAACCTGTCAGGTGCAGTGCAAACCCCCCCCCCCCCCCAGAGTGCAAAATACCTATCCCAGCAGACTGATGGTCCCCTGACATTGCAGATGCTGAGGTAATAGCCATCATCTGCAAAGCAGAACACACAGCAGCAAAGGTATGTGATGGTGTCCTGGGCTGAGGCCAACATGGACTCCAAGAATAATGGAATGCCAGATCACACTACTGCCCAATGTCAGCCTTACCACAGGATATGTACCCAAAGAGCAGTGTACAACAACAGTGATCCAACACAACAAAGGTGTTGCCTGAATGGATACTGCAAACTACCACCCCAGGATCCTGACAAGCTTGTTCTGCACAGCTATGGAAAGGATCAGTATGTACCGCAGACAGAAGGCTATTGTGGACCTACTGATACTGGACCCTACACAGTGTGGCTGTTGTAACTGCAGATCCTGCCCCTAAACATGTTTGACCCATTTGAAGCAGTCATTAAGGTCATTGATGAGGGCAATGTGGTCCACACAGCATAGGTGGACCGTGCACATGCTTCTAGACAATACCGTACGAGTTCAGTATGGATATGTTCACCAGCTTAAATATATACCCCTATGTCAGTAGAGGGGTTGCAAACCAGACCAAGGACAGAACTGACATGCTCAGACATGCCGCATCCATGTCAGACTACAAAGCAGATATGAGTGGCATCCCACAAGACCTGGTCTTGCCCCCCCCCATTCTGTATATATGTCCCATAGGTATAGGCCAACATGGAAGGACTGTGACTGAACATGTATGCAGAGGAGTACAAACAGCCCACCATATCCGACCCCCAGCTGACACATGCAACCCACAAAAGGGCCACCTACAAACAGACAACTGGAGCCATAGCCATGTCAGCAAGCTAATTGCAGAACTGTGTATAGACAACCACCGTGGATATACAGTAAGTGCCCACAAATTACCACACAGGTGTTAACCCATGACGTACCTAACATGTAATGTGAGACCTGGGTACAAAAGGTGATAGATATCCTGCACTGGACAAACATGTGGTTGTAGTGTTTGCAGAAACATATACTATATACCCACCCAAACATGAAGGTTGGCAGATGTAGATAAGGGGAACTCACTGTGGCTCTGCAGTCATCCTCCATCAGTGTCACAATTGACTACAATAGCTCCTGTGGGATATACCACAGCAGACACCTCCATCAACTGTAAAGTCGACAACAGTACCCCACTAGGAGTAGCAAAGAGCATGAACAGATGCCATGTGTTGCCTGAGTAAACAAACTGCAGCCCCACACACTGCCATACTGCCCAGCTACAGGCAAGCTGTGCCTGATGTATGAAGCCATGTCCAACCTTGAATCAATTTACATGCTGCACCTTGTACAATCTGAATGGCAGTGAGCTATGCACATGAGAGACCTGAACCCCAGCACTGACATACATAGGACAAGCTGTACAGAATGATCCATAACACAGAAGGCACCCCCACTCTTCAGTAAACTCCTGGTACAGGTCAGCCAGAGAGTCACATATCGACACCCCTCAAGAGGAATCCTGATGATTGGATGGGAGATGGTAGGCTAACCCTGGGTATCACTGTTATGTCAGAGGTAGACGGAGGCACAGTATACTAACCATGACATATGTCATGGCAAACTCCAGTTACAATGTGTGTCGAAGGACAAACACACCCTGTGACTAGCATCAGAAATGGCCTAGGGAACATCGCTAGTGTTTGCCAGTGTCCACCCATGTTGTGGAATACACTAGCAATGTTGGACGAGCCTGGTGTAGGTAGTCCATATCTGAACATAATGCAACATGGTCATATGTGCACAACTGGCCCCTACACAGTCTGTTGTGCTCACTATGAAGATGTCAAGCAGTCATAGGACTAAAGCCCAGGATACTGTCAACCACAGTGAAAGTACTGAACCAGTACACTATACGGTACTACAGTGTTAGGTCATTATGAAAGTATGTTGAGAACTGTCTGCAAAGTATCCCATGCAATCCCTGCAGGCACAGTATAAACCCTGTTGTGGCAGACATGAAGCAGTTGGCCAGTTAGTACACAACATGACACCCAACACACAACCATAAATGTGAGATATTGTTGAAGTTTACACACACCCAAATATGTGGTGGACTTCAGAGTGCAACATATGGAAAGCTCACACTGGGCATGCTCGCACACTTTGATAAATGAGGCATATGTCAGACAACATGCCATGGAAAGGCTGAACTGGGCATGCTCACACACTTAGGCCATATCTCCATTTAGCAGTTGGCCACACATATCTGGTATTTGTATGTGTCAGTCCAGGAACCAACCACAACACAGCAATCTGCCCAGTGCACACAGTAAATGACTACAGAGACATAAGTGATATAGTGGATCACCGTCATATGCAAACATCTTCCACAGATACACAAGTTGGTCATAGGAACAGGGAATGCTATGGCAATAAAGACCTGCAAACAGTAGAACAGCACAACAAATAATGTGCATCTGACAATTGAACATATGGGTGTAGAGGTCAATACTAGGCTTGTTGCCCTAGGGAATGACAGCTCAGCCAGAGTGTGCTTGGCATCTGCATCCCCAGGACAGTAGGCTACTGTGCCACTGTAAAGTAGGTCACAGAAGGCAACATGTGAGGCTAGTGAGCTGTGCCTCTGTCAAGCAGGGGCACCGTGGAGGTCCCAGGGATTAAATGTGCTAAGCCACAACCATGTTGTCGGTGTGTGCTGGGAGAGGGTTGCTGAGGATCTCTGACAGTAGGTGTCCGTCAATAACAGACTGAGGGGAGCCCTATCTGCATTCTCTGGATGATTCCACTGTCAACACTGTGTTGTAATGATTATGTGTGAATGAAGTGCCATGCCGGAACTGTTCACAGATGTCCTCCCTCTGTGGGCTACAGCTCTGCAATGTATTAGCTCACTCTGTCTGTTGTACGGCGCATATGGCTGGTGTACAGCTGACAGGTGTCTTGTTGTGGAGCAGTCATGGGTATATGTGGGATAGCATGATCAATGCAAACCGTACACATGCTCATAGAATGCAATTGTCAAGGATTATGCTGAGTGGCCAGTATAGTCCCCCAGCATGGGTCCTCTGAAGTCGTCCACCCCAGTCTTCACAAGTGTAAAGTCTGCTTGTGCTAAATACAGTTTGTGTGCAGTGACAACCTTGCCCGGGGGTGGAGATGGGATATGGATGTCCAGGGAAAGGTGGGTATGGTCAGATATCAACAATGGTGGTCTACCTCTGGTGTGGAACAGTGAGTACCCACGTTGCAGATGGACAGGTGCAATATGTATTCCCCCATGTGGCTGTGGTGTGTGGTTCTGCCATAGCACATGGACCCACAAATTGTAGTGGCTATAGGGTAAAGTGGTAGAGGCCTGAGTAGTTCTCACACACAATATGCCTGTACCTGATGTTAACAACTGGAATGGTGTATGTGAACACCTGCATATCCTGGCACTGTTCCCAGGGAAGCTAAGTGTGTGTCCCGGATGTGGGTGTGGTGTTCTGGACTGGTTGTGTTGTGTGTTACAGGTCCTGTGGTCACAAAGCATGGTATAGAACATAACCTGCCAGTGCGATGTGCATATCTGACCCTGACGTAGGTGGCTGCAAATGCATATATATGCTATCCCCCACCTGACAGGTAGTACTACATGTACATACCTCTGTAAAAATAAAGATGTCAGCACCCTATAAATACTGCAGGTGCAGAACAAATGCCCAGTAATTCGGATAGTGCACTCTGGTAATGCGTCTCCCTCAAGTGTCATAATATAGTTAGGTATGGGTTTGAATCCTGCAAATGCTCATTGTGTGTGGGTGGGTGAGTGGGGTTTGTGTGTGTAAAAGGCTGTGAGAAGGAAATGTCCCTTTTGGCAACTGGGAAAACACACTACAGGATGCACATTCCCCTTTCTAAACACTGATGATGTCAGCACCCTATAAGTACAGCAGGAGAAGAGAAACCTTCCAGTAATGTGATTAGCGTGCTCTGCTAATGCATCTGTCTCGAATGTCATAGCATAGGTAGGTAGGGGTTTGAATCTTGTAAATGCTCACTGTGTGTGGAGGGGGTTAGTGTGTGTTCAAGACTGTATGAAAGAAATATCCCTTTTGCCAGCTAGGAGAACACACTACAGGATGCACATTCCCCTTTCTAAACACTGATGATGTCAGCACCCTATAAGTACAGCAGGAGAAGAAAAGCCTCCCAGTAATGCAAATAGCGTGCTCTGTTAATGCGTCTGACTTGAGTGTCATAACATAGTTAGGTAGTGGTTTGAATCCTGCAAATGGCAAGTGTGTGTGTTTGGATGCGGGGGTTTAGTGTGTGTGCAATTTTGTGTGAGGGAAATGTTCCTTTTGGCAACTGGGAGAACACACTACAGGATGCACATCCCCCTTTCTAAACACAGATGATGTCAGCACCCTATAAGTACAGCAGGAGAAGGGAAGCCTACCAGTAATGCAAGTAGTGCACTCCGCTAATGCGTCCGTCTCGAGTGTCAGAACATAGTTTGGTAGGGGTTTGAATCCTGCAAATGCTCAGTGTGTGTGGAGGGGGCTAGTGTAGGTGCAAGTCTGTATGAAGGAAATATCCCTTTTGGCAACTAGGAGAACACACGACAGTATGCACATTCCCCTTTCTAAACACTGATGATGTCAGCACCCTATAAGTACAGCAGGAGAAGGAAAACCTCCCAGTAATTCGAATAGCGCACTCTGCTAATGCGTCTCTCCCGAGTGTCATAATATAATTAGGTAGGAGTTTGAAACCTGTAAATGGTATGTGTGTGTGTTTGGATGTGGGGACTCTGTGTGTGTGCAATTCTGTATGAAAACATGTGCTTTGCTGAAATCAGGAGATCACACTACCTGATGCACATTACCCTTTCAAAATACTGATGATGTCAGCACCCTATAAGTACAGCCAGAGAAGAGAAACTATTTAGTAATCCGAATAGTGCGCTTTGCTAATGCGTCTCTCTCACGTGTCGTGACTTAGTTAGGTAGGGGTATGAATCCTGCAAATGGCAAGGGTGCGTGTGCGTGTGTGTGTGTGTGTGTGTGGGGGGTAGTAGGGTGTGTGTAAATGCAAGTGTGAGAGAACAGATCCTTTTGGCAAATACTACAATACACCAGATGCTGCATATTCCCCCAGTAAACACAGGGGATGTCACCACACTATCAGCACAGCCAAACAGGGCTAGTTGGCCAGTAATGCCAATAGTGCACTCTGCTACTGTGTCTATTACCATTGTCAGAGTACAGATAGGTATGTTTTGGTAACCCACAACTGCCACGTGTGGTTGTGTCACACATTATGACCTTGTGTGGGTCTTTGTACATAACAATGCATGCCATTGCCTACACCAGCAATGGCATTGCACACATGATGTATGTGTGTGACACATACACATAAATACCTGTGACCTGCAGCTGGTACCATGTCTGACACATGCCTCGAGTGGATAAATGGTATTTGCAATGTATACCAATATGACTGTGTTTTACTGTGCAGGGGCCGCAAGCGGTATGTGTCTATACAGTGTGGGTGTATATGGTAAAATACCTACAGCAGGAGATACACATCTGGTCTGGGCCATATAGTCTACATGTAGTCGATGTACAGGTGCTGCATGTTCCCACCTGTTGTGGTAGTGGTAACATGTCATTCCACTGCAATTCATTGACCACATGCTGTGAACCCTTCAACTAGTGTTTTGTAGCTACAGTAATGCTCACGCACAATGTTTGGCTGGATGTAGTCCAGCCATATAAAGACAGTTCTTGAGACTGTCATATTGCCAGTGTTGTTATGGAGGATAGGTGTTCTTCCTGTGCATGGGAGGGTTGTGTGTGCCAGGCTATGAACCAGATGGCAGTCTGACACACTGTTAGCTGCACATGATTAGGCCCTGATGCTTTGTGCTGTGCCAACAACCTGGAGGTGTGTGTATCGGTGGTGCCTTCGGATACCACCCCCCCTGTCCATGTGTGTTACATGTGTAGGGGACGACAGGCATGGTATGGGGCATAACCTGTCAGTGATGGGTAACACCTGAGAGCCATGAATCAGGAGTCTGGTACTGCACAGACATTGCAGTTCACCATGCTGAGGACAGTGTCCAGTGCATGCATCTTGCGGTGTATACTGCTGTTGTTGTGTAGCAGCACTATTAGTGTCCTAACCTGTGTGATACCCGCGGAGGTGGCTATGTAAACTGTGTCCTGCAGCATAAGGCAGTATGTGTGTATCAAGGAGCTTTGCCAATATACATCGGGCCATGGGTGTCACGTGCAAGATGACCCTTGCACATCATTGTGGCTTCCCTAGCATGTAAGCACACGTTGACAGCCAGCAGATACCCTATGAATGACATTGGAGACTGAGCAGAATGTAGACATACAACACCCTTCCCACATATAGTGGTGGCATACCTGGTGAGGGTATGTTGGCAACCAAGATCAGGCTCATACTGGCCTGTGCCACATGCTGAGAGATCCATTCTATGTTCCCTATCATGTAGTCCAGGGAGGTATGTCTCAGGTCAGCCATAGTGGCATGGTCAATGAGTGAGTCATATGTGTCCATGCCTCTGACTGACCTGTATGCATGTGTTCTGTGGTGGACCATAGTGCCCCTGAGGCATATCACTGTTACCTTCACCAGATACAGCCTATTGAGCGGGACCCCAGTGCAGCACCCAAGACAGGTACCTGACACGTCTGTAGCAGGTGTGTTGTGTAGCCCTACAGGCTGTGAGTGTGTGGCACACGGGATGTGTGTGCCATATGTGGCATGTGCTCTGTTCCGATGGAACATATGCCTGTGTGCCAGCTGCGGAGGTGTGTGATGCTCAGGCAGGATGCTATTCTGAGTCCCCACATATGCCCCAGTGTGTTCAGCATGCTGTCAGTGCATGTCAATGTCTGACTTGTATTGTAGTCACTGTAATATTTTTTATTTATTTATTTATTTATTTATCTTACATTTGTTGACCGGGATAGTCTGACTGGATGCATGTCCATTTTCAGTGGAGGCCCGGGGAGAAAAGCTCCAAGGGTAAGCAGATACAGCATTACATAATACCAGCATTACATATTACAAACAGATTATTTACAGAGATTACATAGGTAAGAAAGTTAAACAAGTTCCACAGGTTAAAGTTAGTCCTGAGCACAAGTCAGGATTAAATTAAATTACACAGTAAACTGGTTAGCAAATTTTACACATTTGAGTTAGCCAGGCTTGATACATTGACATAGCCAGTTAAGTGACAAATGTTGTTTGAGTCTAGTTTTAAATTGACCTAAGGTGGAAAGTAAGGTAATAGCAGCTGGAAGTGAGTTCCAGGATCTACCTACAGAGTTTGCAAAGAGAGAATCACTGGATGTGTTATTAATTTTGAAAGTCTGAATTAGTAGTTTGTTAGAGGATTGAAGCGGTCTAGGATTGTTATAGGGGGTGATAGTATTTTTAAGTGCAGGAGTATTGTCCGGATTATAGAGGATTTTATAGGCCATAATCAGTTGGTTAGACTGTATTAGGCTAGGTAGTTCAAGCCAACCAAGCTGATTTAGATTGATGCAATGATGTGTCCTAAAAGGCAGCCCAGTGGCAAACCTGGCAATGGGGTTGTAGCAAATTGAGTGTTTGTTAAGGACAGTCTTGTTCATATTCGAGAGTAGAGGGGATGCATACAGAAGGATTGAAAAAAGGTGCGAGCGAGCTATGGCAATTTTAGCTGGAGGGGTTAGGAAGGCTTTTATTCTGTAAAGTGACCCTAGTTTTTTATTGATGGTTTTGATAGTTTGGTTAACATGTAGGTCACATTTGAGATGATTGTCTATGATGACACCTAATAGTTTAGTAGATGGGTCAGAGGAGATTATTGTGCCATCATTTGATTTTATGGTAAAGGTGTAAGCAGTAGACCTATGTGTTGGTGAAATAACAGCAGTTTAGTTTTTTTGGGATTTAGGATCAGACGATGTTCAGAAAGCCAATTTTCTATTGTATTAAAGGTGGTCTGGGTAGCTGACCATAACTCTACTGGAAATTTGGCTGAGCAAATCAGAGTAGAGTCATCAGCATATTGGATACAGCTGACTTTTGGGATGACAGTATAAAGGTTGTTAATGAAGATGGAGAACAGCAAGGGCCCTAGTATAGAGCCTTGTGGTACTCTGAGGGTGTTAGGTAGAAGGTTAGAGAGTTTGTTCTACCAGAGGCCAGCCTGCTGTCGACCATTCAGGTAGGATTGAAACCATTGGAGGGCTCCAGTATCTAGACAGAATGTTTGCAGGGTGTGGATTACAAGTTGGTGATCAACCATATCGTATGCCTTGGAAAGATCCAAAAAGAGGGCTGAGGATATATAATTATTGTTGTGATTATGGTTTATGGTGTTAGTAAAGGCTAGGAGGCCTGAAGTAGTGCTGTGATGAGGACGGAAGCCATGCTGAGTGTCTGCCATAAGGCGATTTTGGATTAGGTGGTGCATGAATTGTCTATGAATACATTTTTCCATAATCTTTGCAAGTGGAGAGAGTATAGCTATTGGCCTATAATTGGAGAATTCAGTAGAGCTGCCTCCTTTGTGAAGTGGGATTACATAGGATATTTTCCAGATGGTGGGAATTTTAGCTTCTACCATGGTTCGTTTGATTAGTTTTGAGATGGGGTAAGCAATAGCATCAGATGATTTTTGTAGGTACTCGGCAGGGAGTTGATCAGCAGAAAGTGTAGTGGGTTTTAATTTTTCGATCAAGGTCCGGATAAGTAAAGTGGCGACTGGTTGGAAGCTGAATGCAAGTAGGTTTCTAGGGGTGCTACTTTCAGGACCAGGGGAGCTAGGAGATAGTTGGCTAGCTAGGGCTTGAAATGTCTCAGTAAAGAATTGGTTAAAACTATCAGAAACATCTTCAGGGGTTTTATCAATAGTAGCAGCAGGGATTGGGGTTGAAGTTTGTCCAGGATGTAGTATATATGACATGCCACCTGACAGGGTATGGCATTACTGGGTTCAGAGAGCTCAGTCCCCAGATTGGCTGTGTGGTGGCATCCCACACATGTGTTGTACGTTCCTGGCCAAGGGTGATGGCTGACTGCATACATGTGGCAGCTGTGACATTGCCACATGACTCACATAAACCACAACTGGACCATAGAGGTGATTCACAGGTTACCTTTGCACATGCTACCCTAGTAGTGTGATTGCCATGGTGAGTACCAACACATAGGGCCAATGGGGAACAACATACTGAAGGTGTGCATGTGTGGGTGTACTGCTACTGTTTCATAGCACTGGCATATATGACTGCACACATGGGTAAATGCCAGGTAAGACATGTGCAATGTGTCACAGGCAATGTACATGCGTATAGGACAGACAGTGACGTTCTGTCATGTGTAAACTTGACATACGTATCGTACGCTATGCAGATGTCACTAGGAGTCTACAGAAGCACTGTAACTCTGCATTGCAGGTGTAAGCAGTGTTCCAGGGAACCCCAAGCGAACATGCATGCAAACAAAGCTACAGTAAGCAGGGCTGGAAGTAGTGCATTGTACAACAAAGAAGGAGTAACAATAACAGTAAGTAACAATGCAAATATGTAGGCACTATCAACATGTACCCAGGAATACACAGCGCAGATGCCCATGGTAGAACTGATATTATGTCATAGTTAATTGTGATTTGGATTACATTGGTACTGCACACATATCAACATGCGCAAACATCCACATTGCATAGTCGTTGTGGGCAACTTGACACCATTACTGTACATGTCCAGCATTGCATATCACTACTTGCGTTAGCTTCCCCCCTGTGCTACCCATGTATGCGGCTATCTGTTGACATCCTTACCACCGGCATGCAATTATGTGCAGCTGTTACACTTTGGTATGTACTATGGGTGCAGATAACAATTCAGGACATTCATATGGTTACTGCATCAGGCATGCTGGGATATACACACAGTCATAGCAGCACACTGTACTGTTACCAACATGATACTACTAATACACTTCTATGTAATCACCCTGTGCATCAGCAACGTGTTTACCTGTTCCCGCAATGATGTTGGAGATTGCAGGAGGTGGCACAGTGTCATCATATGCACAGGGTGTGAATTAGGTATGCCTGAGTTAGCCACTGATACCACCAATTGACATGTGTGTGTATGTGTGTTGGTGAGGGGCAGCAGTACAGGGTGGGGCAGTGTTGGTGCAGTGGGTGCGTGTATGTGGTCGCCCTAGGTGTTAACATTTCGCATGTGTGTATGCACGCACACAGTTCCACCTCATGGCTGCCATATACAGGGGTTTGTGGACAGCCACAGACTGCACCTGGCAGGTCATACAGATCAGTGTCTGTGGGCACGAACACGGTACCTGTGCCTGGCAGGGGTGCTACGGACCATATCCAGTACTAAGCCAGACTGGGTACTGTCATCAGAAGCGGGAGTGTGTTGACTGGACACAGGTCCCTGTTGGGACTGTCCAGAGCCACGTGCACGTGGTCTCCTGGGGCGTTCCAATGACAGCACAGACCCAGCATTGCTGGGGCTGCTGCTGGCACTATGAGGGCATGCGCGGGCCTGTTGTCATCTGTGCCAACTGCCAGCTGCTGCTGTTGCTGGCATACGGCCATGTCGATGCCGCAAATGCCCACCATTGCCCTGGCTCATGGACATTTGGTTGTGGATCTGCTGTAATATGTCCCCACAATGTCTGTCTATGACATCGGTGAAATTACGGATAGCATCCACGATGTCATGCATACTGTCAGTCATGGCTGTGCGACATGCTCTCAGCTCCCTCAGACCCTGTCTGGTGTACCTTTCCATACGAGACTGTGCCTGCATGACAGCGCGAAACATAGCTGAGGTTGACAGACCTCTTTGGGCACGTCTGCCAGAGGCAGTATGCCCACGGATGTTCCCACGAGAACCCATGGGCAACTATCTGTGTGGTACCATCGCAGGACCCTGCCCATGGCTGCTGTGTGGGGATGCATGTGCCACAGGTACCACATTACCCTGATCAATGCCCACTGTATCCTGTCCATCACCTAGGGACAATGATGACAAAGGATGTACTGGCAGGATGACTGTGCGCAATGATGGGGTTGACAGCTGTGTACTGTCAATTGGCTGACCAATGGCAGACCCTGACACACCTTCCTGTACCATTACACAAATATCATCATTACCAGTACCTGTGGCACCAGATTCAGGTTCCCTGCTGCAGGACACCAGAGCAGCACCAGAACCTGTGGGAGGAAGACAGGAAACAAAGTTTACAGTCTCCACACATTGTTACCAGTGATGCACTTATGCACACATGCACACATGCACACATGGACACATGCACACATGGACACAGGCACACATGCACACATGGACACAGCCACACATGCAGACATGCACACGTGGACACAGGCACACATGCACACATGCACACATGCACACAGGCACACATGCACACATGCAGACATGCACACGTGGACACATGCACACTGAGTTCTCAAACTCAGGAAATCCACACAGCCTTCCTGAAGACACTGGAGAGTATGAATGTCTCTCCAAACACCATCATATTGGGTGACTTCAACTACCCAAACATAGACTGGGAACATTACTCAAGCCCCAACACCCTAGCCCAAAGGTTCCTGGAGTTCATAAACTCAAATGCTATGGAACAACTAGTCACCATTCCCACAAGAGGAGAAAATATACTAGACCTGATCATCACAAACATGGGAACAAAATGCTCCACACCGGAAGTATATCCCTCATTGGTGAGATCAGACCATAAATTAATCTCATTGGAGATCCACATCCGGCCCCCACGCCCAGCAAAAACGGCCACAGTGAAGAACTTCTCAAAAGCAAACTT
Organism: Protopterus annectens; assembly: GCF_019279795.1. Lineage (NCBI taxonomy): Eukaryota > Metazoa > Chordata > Ceratodontiformes > Protopteridae > Protopterus > Protopterus annectens. The sequence goes on from NC_056743.1 coordinate 1,128,541,939, forward strand.
GACACTTCTTAAGACTGGAGTCGTATCCTTCAAGGCCCCGAGCCAGTGGAAACCACAACCCACGCTGCTGAAACCCTTACAAATGCCTTCTACGAGCACCTCCAGGAATGTATGGATCAAGCAATCCCTAATAAAATCAAGACCCTTTCCACCAAAGGCAGGCGCCCAGTCTGGTGGACCCCAGCCATAAACAAACTCTACAACAAGAGGAGAAAGCTACTACATGACAGAGCAAAATCCCTAAAAGGGAAGGCATCTCTAATCAATACTAGCAAAAAACTACGATCACTCATAAAATCATCCAAAGCCAACTTTGAGAGAAAAATCGCTAATGACACAAAAGACAATCATAAGGCCTTCTTTAGCTATGTTAGAAACCTGGGTGAAAACTCCCAGATATGCTCAGAATTAGTCCAAAATGATAAAAAAATCACTGAACCCACAGACATTGCCAACATACTGGCAGACAGGTTCAGTGCAAATTTCTCCCCTCCCCCCCCAAAAGGAGAAATATCTATCCCACCAGAGTCTAGCCTCCCAAACATCTCAGATGCCCAGGTGAGAACTGCTCTCTCTAAAGTAAAAAACACAGCATCAATGGGACCGGACGGTGTCCCCGGCTGTGTGCTACATGAACTCAATGAGGAACTAAACCCACACATAATGCTGCTGTTTAATCTTAGCCTTACTACAGGATACGTACCCAAAGAATGGCATACGGCAACTGTGGTCCCACTCCACAAAGGCGGTGCTTCTACGGACCCTGAAATTACCGCCCATAAGCTTGACGAGCCTTGTCTGCAAAGCTATGGAGAGGATCATAATGGAACTCATAAATAAAGACATTGGGGACCTACAGACACTGGATCCTACCCAATTTGGCTTTGTCAAGGGCAGATCCTGCCTCTTGAACTTGGTTGACTTTTTCGAAACAGTCACTAAGGCCATTGATGAGGGTAAGGCAGTTCACACAGCCTACCTTGACCTAGCAAAAGCGTTCGACACAATACCCCACTCGGGCATCATAGAAAAGCTCACCAGCTTAGATGTAAACCCATATGTCACAAGATGGGTTGCAAACTGGCTCAAGGACAGAACACACAGGGTTAGAGTTGCTGGGGCCATGTCAGACTCTAAGCCAGTCACGAGCGGTATCCCACAGGGCTCAGTCCTGGGCCCCCTCTTGTTCGGCATTTATTTTTCTGAAGTGCAGGCAAACATAGGGGGATTGTGGCTGACAAAATTTGCAGATGACTGCAAACTGGGCACCATAATTGACACTCCATCAGACACAGACATCCTCCAGAGAGGTCTCATAGAAATGGATAACTGCTGCCGGAGCCAGAGCCTTAAGCTAAATGCCAAAAAAATGTATAGTCCATACCCTTTGGGAAAAACAAGGTAACCCCTAATTACCACATAGGTGGTAATCCATTAAACACGGAAGAAGTTATAAGGGACCTGGGGACCCAAGTTGACAGTAACCTCTCTTTTGACACTCACATTGCCAAAGTGGTTAGGAAGACCTTCTACATTGCCCACCTGATCATGAAGGGATTCACATCCAGATCAGGAGAGGTCATTGTACCCCTGTACTCTTCACTTATCAGACCAATGATTGAGTACAACGCCCATTCGAATGTACCTTACCCGACACCTGCAGCAGTTGGAAAGACCCCAAAAGTTCCTCACCAAAAGGATAAAGGGGCTCAAACATATGTCATACGATGCCCGGCTGAAGAAACTCCAGCTCTATTCAGTCGCATACCGTCTGCTCAGAGGTGATCTGTGCCTGACATACAAGGCCATGTCCAACCCGGAATTAATGGACATGCTCCACCTCAAAAAATCCAAATCCACCAGAGCCACAAGAGCAAGAGACTTAAACCTCAACACGGATATAAATAGGACGTGCTGGAGGGACAGATTCATCACCCAGAGACTCCCTACACTATGGAATAGAATCCCAGTCGATGTGAGGCAGAGCCCCTCACTGACTCTGTTCAAGAGAAATCTTGATGAGTGGATGGGAGATCGTAGGTTTACCCCGGGAATCATCTCTGTGTCACTGCTGGACAGAGGCACAGCAAACTAATGGGTATAGTATTCTCATCCTAAGTGGTGGTGAAAGCCACACACACTCTGGCTAGGCTTATAAATGCCCTAGGGCAGATAGCCTAGTATGAACCTATGAACCTATGAACATGGACACATGCTCACATGCACATATGCACACGTGGTCACATGCACACATGGACACATGCACACATGCACACGTGGACACAGGCACACATGCACTCATGCACACATACACACGTGGACACAGGCACACATGCACACGAGGACACAGGCACACCTGCACACATGCATGCATGCACACATGGGCACAGGCACACCTGCACACATGCACACATGCACACCTTGCAGTATACACACAGAGCACTACTGAGTTACACTAGTGTTACTAGCACTATCAGGACTATTATAGGTATTGTTAAACAGACTCACCAGCATGGATGGCCTGCCTTGCTGTAACCCAGGAGGGACTTGCAGAAATGATGAGATTAATGTCAGTGGGCACAACTGTGCCATTGATATTGCATATGATACAGTGCAGTAGTACACCAGTTGCCTTTCACACGTCAGCTGCTGATATTGCCAGTATCACACATGCACAATTACATACTATGATGACAGATACATACCACGAACACGACTTACACATGCATAAACTAACAGTGTACAGAACAGTCAAGTGTACATATGGCATATTACCTGCATGCTCCATGTCGTGCTGCTGTGTGGATCCAGCCTCCATCATGATGCAGGTGTACTGCTGCTGCTGTTCTGGGGCTGGATCCACAACACTTAGGAGTAGCCCCTCCAGTCTGGTGAGGGGGGGATGTGTGGCCACCCCACCTCCTGTGGCAACCTGTTGCCTATGGATATCTGATGCACGCTGACGGACACTTCTGATTAAATCACTGCAGTGATGTTGTACCTGCTCATATGTCCTATAATGCGTGCCTATATCATTTACCCTACGGACAAGGTCTTGCCACAGTGCAGCCCTCTCCTGCTGATTCTGACTGGTGTGGGAAAACAGGATGTTGTACTCCCGTACCAGGCTCTGGTGTATCTCCTCATCTTCCGCTGCAGAGTAGGCGGGATTACGCTGATGCACCATCTCCCTGGAAGAGAACACAAACAGGATATCAGCAGACTATGTCAGCAATATATGGCACACATACTATAGATGATACTCATGTGTAGTGATATACTACTACTCCCATATGTTGCATGTGTGTGTGTCGTGGTGGATACACAAGTACATGGCCAGATATCAGTGCTCAGCCAACACCTGTGCAACAATACCTGCCACATTCCACACAACATAGTAGCATGCCCCATCAGTCAGCACACACTGACAGGTCCAATGCACAACCTCACTCTGGGGGTTCATCCCAAGGTACTGTATGTGGGACACCATCCACTAGGGTGATATGGACACAAGTTACTCAGCTTGGATATACATATCCCACCACCACCACCAGCACAGTAGACTACTTTGATATGCATGTGATTAGACAGTTTTTCACTTGTTAGGACTGAGATGGTATTCATGCAGCACACTGGGCCAGTGGAAGCCACAAGCCACACTGCTGACCCCTTTGCAAATGCTTACCATGGACATGCCACGGATTGCATGGAACTTGCACACACATTTCTAACCCAGACCCTATGCACAAAGGTTAGGCATCCTGTCCGGTGGACCCCAGACAGAGGCAGATTGTATAACAATAGCAGGAGGCCACTGCAGGACAGAGCAGATTCACATTAAGGGAAGGCATCTGTGGTCAGCACTGGTACTACGCTACTATCCCTCATAACAACGGCCACGGCCTACTCTGGGAGGGAAATGGCCACAAACACTATGGATAATCACAAGGCCTTCTTCAGTTATGTTACACATATGGACCAAATGTCTCAGATATGCTCTGTGTTAATACACACCTACTTAACATTCACCAAATACAGATATTGGCAACATTCTTGCAGACAGGTTCGGTACACGTATCCCCCCTCCTTCGCCCCCACCAGTTGAAATAGTTATCACAGCTGTATGTAGCCTCCCTATCATCTCACATGTCCAGGTGAGGGCCGCCCTCAGCAAAGCAGAACACACAGCATCACTGTGACCTCATGGTATCCCTGGATGTGTGCTACCTGCACCCCAAGAAGACATACAACCGCATATAAGACTGATAATTTATCTTGGCCATACTACAGGATATGTACCTGGACAGTGGCATACAGCAACAGTGGTCCCACACCACTAAGGAGGCACCTCAACTGACCCTGGGAACTACCACATCATATGCATAACCGGCCTGGTCTGCTAAGCTATGGAATTATGCAGTATGGGATGCATATGTAGTGATATTGGGTACCTGCAGACACTTGTTCCCAGCCAGTGTGACTTTGTGATGGGCTGATCCTGCCTTTTGAACCTGTCTGACCTTTCAAAGCAGTCACTACAGCCATTGCTGAGGGCAACGCACAGACAACTGCTGCCAGGATCATGGCCTAACACTGATTGACATGTAATGTATAGTCATCCCCTTTTGGTGGAACTACGTACACACAACATATCACATGGACATACCTATAGATACAGACCTATGACACATTTAGAGGGTTCACAGTATGCACACTATTAACATGCTACTTTGCATTACCTGTGTTTGTCGCAGCTGGTTGCATTACCACTGCTTCTGCTTCCTGCTGCTACTGTCACTGCTGACAGCTTAGAGTCACAGTGTGTAGTGTGTTTTTTTTTTGTTTTTTTTTTTTTCTCTCTGTCTCGGTTTGTCTCTCTCCCTCTGTCTGCTTCCAGACAGTGCAATGAATGTATTGCATGTTTGTGGAGTGTTAGTACAGGATGCTTTTGTAGGTATCTGCATAGGTCCATGTGATGGCCTCTGCACCAATTGTAAGCCAGCATTTGCTAATTGCATACAGCCAGTTGTGTACTGATTGCAGTTCTCACTGTGATTTCAGGACAGTGCTATAAAAGGGTATGTGAGATAGGCGTTGCCCTTTCAGATTGTAAGGGTGGGGACCTTGCTGGTATGCTGTGGACACTGTTCTGTGAGTGTAAAGGTTAGTATCTCTCTCATGATTCAGGCTGTGTTGTAGATTCACATTTCTCCATTCCCCTCTCCTGTTCCCTGTAGTAAGTGTGTATGCACAATGACACCTACAACTATATATAGATATATTTATATATATATATATATATATATATATATATATATATATATATATATATATATATATGTACATATACATACATTTATATATGTACATTAACTGACATTATTACCTACAAGCTGCCAACTAGCATGGCTGTTTCTGTTCACACACTACTATTATGGGAATCCAGTAGTTTTGACAGTAATTCTAAATGACATGCTTTGGGTACTACACATCCTATATTCCCTTTACATTCATCCCTACTATTATATGTTATATTTATTTTAGCACAATGTTCTTGTAGAAGAGTCATGGCTTAGTGGTAGGTAATACAGACTACTGTTTCCAAGGTCCTGGGTTCGGGACTGACAGTAGGATTTTATTTTGCTTTTGAACTGAGTACAGGACCTGTCAATCAAAGTGACTAAGGCACTTTTAAGCAGTTGTAACCAGGTTAGCGCTGGTTTGCGTGGAGCTCACACATGCACACTGGCGGTTAGCTCCGCGCACACACGTGCACACCCGCTTACAACTGCTTAACAGTGCTTACTCTGGCGCACACCTGCGCTATTTTCTTTGAAAGAAATGAAAATGGGGAGACAGGAAAGTGGTGAAAAAGGGGTCACAAAGAGGGTAAGACAGTAGGGAAACAAGCTTGGGATTTGCAGGAGGGATGTAGGTAAGGCCCATAGCTGCCCATTTCTTCATCAGCAACAGCTGTGCATATGTATGTAATTTGGTGTGACATTTGAAACCTTCCACCCCTGAGAGAGGTGTCAGGGCAACAATAATACTTGTTGTACAGCCAATTGTAATTGATAGTTTCCATGTCCAGCAGACATGTGTGTGGAATGGGGAGCTATGTATGGGGCGTAATTTTTTTGTGGGTACAGAGTGCCCTTTTTTTTTTTTTCAGGTGAGAGTGGTATGTCAGGTGAAGGAAGTCGGTACAGCTGGGGAGGTAGGTTGGGTAGGTAAACAGACAAGACAAACAAGACGCATACAGGGGCGGTGTATGACACGTGTGGGGGGTTACACAATCGACGGGGATGGAGGTTTGGATATCCAGAGCCCATGAGCCCACAGATGGCAACAGTGAAACTGATATCCCCACCCATAGGCAGTTGCCACTGTTCTTTCACTGCCCAGGATGGTGCTGTGCTGGGAGCTGTGTAGGCCGGACAACAGGCATGCCCGTAAGTTGTGCCACCCGTGCCTCAAGCTGGTGTAGGGGCTCGAGAACAGAGTCCCGAATCTCCCTACGCACCACAGTCTGGACGCTATGGAGGGTGAGTGGTGGTTCTCCTCCGGCCACACTTGCAGAAGGGTGGCGAGCCCCATCCCCTGCAGCGCTTCCACCCACAGGTGGCACAGGGCCACCGGAGGAGGGTCCAGACTGGGCACTAGTGCCAGGTGTACTCGCCAGCTGAGGTGGGAAAGGTGGGTCCACTGGAACCCACCTTCCCTGTCGTCCTATGTTTTGCATTATGTCGTGACAGTTTGGGTTAGTGACATATAATACCATTCACAATTAGTTGTAACAGCATGCATTAGTATTCCCATTAACCAAACACCCACATATTCACACCATTGAACAGCGAGCATAACACATGCATAATTTGAACAGCAATACACAGTCCAACAAAATGCAGGGTTGATTGATGGCAACAGGCCATCAGGTTTGGATGTATGAACAGGGCAGATGCTTAAACGGACATGCAAATATATATGACCCAACAGGACAAATGTCCAGGGGTGTTAATTGTGATTGCACATACCATTTTCACGTGGAATGGGTTATATGTGGTTATAGGGTGGGGTGAAGAAAATAATATTATTTATTTATTTATTTATTTATTTTACATTTGTTGACCGGGCTAGTCCAACTGGATATATTTCCATTTTCAGCAGAGGCCTGGGGAGAAAAGCTCCACATTTAGACAAAAGGAGATACATCATGAGCACAATTAACAAATACAGACTGGTAGGATATAGACAAAGTAAATGGTTACACAAAAGAATAGAACTTTACCTATGTAGATAATCCAAATAATATCATAATACACATTAATACCTAATTCTAAAACCAAGAAAACAGAAAGTGAAGAGCAGGGAAAGAGAAATGAAAATGTTACCAAAAGAAATAAAAGGACTTAACTTCCTAGGGAAACTAAGTAACATCATGTTGAACATACTAACATATTTTAACACCAAGAAGAGAGAGTGTAAGATCAAGGAAAGAGAAGCAGCAATAGAGAGAGAGCAGATATAAACAGACAAATACTTGTTGGAAAGAGATTCATAGCCATAAGGAGGAAAAATGAAGAAAGGAGTCTGTAAAGGTAGAGAAAGAAAGCTAAGGGAAGAAGCAGGAGGTACAGAAGAATAGGGAAGAAAAAAGAAGGATTAACTGAAGGAAATTACTTTAATCAGGATTAGAGCAGGGACACATCCAGTGGCTTTTAAGGTAGATTCTGAGTTTTTGTTTAAACAGAACAGTAGATGCAATGGAAGTAAGTTCGGTAGGAAGTTGATTCCAGTGTTTTCCAATGGTAATCGAGAAAAGGGAACCACCTGCTAGGTTATTGGATTTGGTTAAGGAAACTAGTAGTTTGCTTGATGAACGGAGGGAGTTCAGATTAGAGTAGGGGGTTAAGAGGTTATAGAGTATAGGTGTGTGGTGGGGTTGGTAGAATGCTCTTTGGACAAATGTGAGTTGGGAAAGAAGCAACATGTTTGTCAGTTCAAGCCAGTTAAGTTGCTGCAGATTCAGACAGTGGTGAGTTCTGAAAGGTTTACCAGTAACAAATCTAGCTATATTATTGTACGTGGTAGATAGTTTAGAGAGATTGTTTTTCTTGAGGTTAGTATAGATTGGTGAAGCATAGAGAAGAGTGGAAATAAGATGAGAGTGGGCAAGAGTAGCTTTGGCTGGGGAGGTTAAGAAAGTTTTAATTCTATAGAGAGCCGAGTTTTCTGTTTACAGATTTAATGGTATTGTTGATATGACAGTCAAAGGTAAGGTTGTTGTCAATCGTGACACCCAGCAGTTTGGTAGTAGGGTCAGGTAGTATAATAGTTCCATTGTTAGATAGGATAGTAAAATCTAATGTAGGGGATCTGGTAGTGGGCTTAAAGAGTAAGAGTTTGTTTTTTTTAGCATTTAGGAGTAGGCATCGTTTTAAGAACCAAGTTTCAACTTCGGAGAAAACAGCTTGAGTATTAATTTGAAGTTCAGTGATGGATTTAGCAGAGCAAATTAATGTGGAGTCATCAGCATATTGTATACAAGTAGCCTGGGGAATAGCTATTTGTAAGTCATTTATAAAGAGGGAGAAAGGAAGTGGTCCAAGAATAGAGCCTTGGGGGACCCCAAGTGAGATTGGGAGAAGAGATGAGAGTTTGTTATCCCAGAGAATGGCTTGTTTCCTGTTTGCAAGATAGGAACTAAACCAGTGGACAGCCTTAGATTCTAAGGAGAGAGATTCAAGAATTTTCAAGAGAATAGAGTGGTTAACCATATCAAAGGCTTTAGACAGGTCAATAAAGAGAGCTGAAGACAGGATGTTATTATTACGATTCTTGTTAATAAGGTCTGTAAAGGAGAGGAGAGTGGTGGCTGTGCTATGAAAAGGCCTAAAGCCATGTTGACAGTTAGTAAGAATGTTGTTCTTTATTAAGTGGTCCATTAACTGATGGTGAACACATTTTTCCATGATTTTTGCTAGTGGGGACAAGAGAGCTATGGGCCTATAATTAGAGTATTCATAGGAGTTACCTCCTTTATGTAAGGGTATGATGTGAGAGATTTTCCAGATGTCAGGTATGTTTTCTTCATTTACAGTTCTATTAATGAGAATGGATATGGGATAGGCAATTTCAGAGGCTGCGTTTTGAAGGAATTCAGATGGGAGTTTGTCAGCTGAGGGGGTGCATGGTTTGAGTTTGTGGATACATTTTTGTATAAAGGCAGTGGAGATGGGTTGTAGCCTAAAGGTTGGTAGTTTGGAGGATGCAAGGTCGGGGATGCTAGTGTTGTCACTAGAGAGGTGAGAGGCCAAGGAATTAATAGTATCAATAAAGAAAGAGTTGAAAGTGTTGGCAGTATCAAGGGTAGAATTATTTTCAGATCCGGTAGGGGATGGAGTGGTAGTCTGTCCAGGGTGTAGAAGCCTATTTAGGGCTGACCAGAATTTTTGAGGGTTATTGTGATTAGCTTGCTGGAGATTACTATAATAACTCCTTTTATCAGAGAAGATAGCTTTTTTGGTACTGTTTCTTAGGTGCCTAAAGGTCTGTTGGTCTATGAAAGATTTGCTAGCTTGCCATTTTCTCCAAGCTTTGTTTTTAAGTAACATTTTTTGTCTTGTATCTTTAGATAGCCAGGGGGCAGATTTAGATTTAATTCGGATGGAGTGTGATGGTGCATGATTATCTAGAATAGTTAGGAATGTGATATTGAAGTATAGCACAGCTTCTTCAAGAGGAAGTGTCTTTAGTGGGTTCCAATTGCAGGCACTTAGTTCAGTTCTAAATAGAATAGGGTTGAAACATTTGAGATTACGTAGGGTCCTATAGATAGGTGTATTGTTAGAGGCATTTCTTTGTCTTATAATATAGGTTAGATTGTGATCACTAAAGTCATCCGGTACTGTTCCAGACTGATATTTTAGTAGAGGTTTGTTAACGATAATCCAATCTAGAATGCTTTCTTTGTTGTTAGGTTTGTTAATCCTAGTAGAGGTGTTTATTATTTGAGTAAAGCCATAGAGGTTAATATGAGAAGCTGGGTTATTAGTAATTAAAGAGGACCAGTCCAGGTTGAGGTCTCCAAGAATTATGGTTTCTTGTGGATAGGAGGAGGTGAGCCAACTAAGGATATTTTCTATAGTAGTAGAATTATTTCCAGGAGGTAGATATATACAGATAATATAGATGGACTTTTTAGGGTTTAGTTGCAGCTTTGAGATGAGAAGTTCAGTCTTATTCATGTCTAGGTTATCATAGGGTATTAATGTTACATTTAGTTCTGTTTTGAATAGTAGTGCAACTCCTCCGCCTTTTTTAGTTTTGCGGTCAAGTCTCAGGATGTTGTAACCTGGAGGTAAGATTTCATTATCTTTAGTAAAGGGTTTTAACCAGGTTTCAGTTAAACAGAGAATATTAACACCTTTGAATACCAATACATATGCTGTACATTTCTAATAGCTGCACATATATACACACTACTGTTCTAACTACAGTTTCCTATATGATAACTATTTCAAATTGGTGATAGGACTGTTACTACAACATCAATATACATTTTATTGTTCTTCATACACATTAATATCTAGCTTTGTTCAGCTACATCATCCTGCTACATTTGCTTTATATAGCTGTAGACAAGTGTGGATGTTTGGTATATCAGACAGTCATACTATCTGCATATTGCAGACTGAGAGCAACATATCCAGATTTTGGGATACACATTCCAGATGCAGCAACACTTTGAACAGATTTCGCTGTTTGGTTTTGATTCTCACATGCATTTCATTCTGTCTTGACTGCAGTATACTTTATTCAGGGGTTATTACTACTGTATTGCTGGATTGGGTTATATGTGGTTATAGGGTGGGGTGAAGCAAATAATATTAACACCTTCGAATACCAATACATATGCTGTACATTTCTAATAGCTGCACATATATACACACTACTGTTCTAACTACAGTTTCCAATATGATAACTACTTCAACTTGGTGATAGGACTTTTACTGCAACATCAATATACATTTTATTGTTCTTCATACACATTCATATCTAGCTTTGTTCAGCTACATCATACTGCTACATTTGCTTTATATAGCTGTAGACAAGTGTGGATGTTTGGTATATCAGACAATCATACTATCTGCATATTGCAGACTGAGAGCAACATATCCAGATTTTGGGATACACATTCCAGATGCAGCAACACTTTGAACAGATTTCGCTGTTTGGTTTTGATTCTCACATGCATTTCATTCTGTCTTGACTGCAGTATACTTTATTCAGGGGTTATTACTACTGTATTGCTGGATTGGGTTATATGTGGTTATAGGGTGGGGTGAAGCAAATAATATTAACACCTTTCAATACCAATACATATGCTGTACATTTCTAATAGCTGCACATATATACACACTACTGTTCTAACTACAGTTTCCAATATGATAACTACTTCAACTTGGTGATAGGACTTTTACTGCAACATCAATATACATTTTATTGTTCTTCATACACATTCATATCTAGCTTTGTTCAGCTACATCATACTGCTACATTTGCTTTATATAGCTGTAGACAAGTGTGGATGTTTGGTATATCAGACAATCATACTATCTGCATATTGCAGACTGAGAGCAACATATCCAGATTTTGGGATACACATTCCAGATGCAGCAACACTTTGAACAGATTTCGCTGTTTGGTTTGGATTCTCACATGCATTTCATTCTGTACTGACTGCAGTATACTTCATTCAGGGGTTATTACTACTGTATTGCTGGATTCATGACACTTTCTCACACTCTCTCACTTGTTTTCATTTTACTATTCAGGATGGTACTTACTTCTAGGCTTTATTGACATGTTTTACCTGTAGTTATTACAATCCTTTCCAGCAGTCTCACTTCTGTCATGTTTCAGTATTTCAACAGGGATATATTTCACACATGTGATTTCATCATCTTCTGCAGCTATACTTTTCAGCCTGCTGCAGGTTGTGTACTATTTTCTTACAGGCGGGGCATTTTTTTTCAGAATTTAGGTCAGACATTTTCATTTTTCTGTTTGGCTTACAGGCTGCAACACACTTTTGTAATCAAGCAATACTTGCAAACACTTTCACACTGTTACTTGCACATTTTATTACTTAGTGACTACACTGCACTCTTTTGCTGACTGTCATACTTTTATATTTCTTTACAGTTACTGGTAGTGGATTACTGACCTGCCTGGTGGCGCATCCGCACCAGCCTATTGCCATAGGCTCTGCGGTTTGCAGAACGGACACCTGCAGCTGTAATATAAATGAAGTAATATTGGAATACACATCTCCATAATATCAGCAAGTTTAATTTCTTACATACATAATTAAATGTAACTTACTCAGTAGTGGGGCATTGGGCATTTGCCGGGCCTCCTGGATCCAAAGGTTCAATTGGTCCTGCTTGCGTCTCTTCAGGTCCGCATGGTGGTGATGGACCTGCTCACCAGTCCTTGGAATCCCTGTGGCACTGGTGAGATCATGAGCCAACCGGTCCCACACCTCAGCCCTATATGCTCCCCGCAGGACCTGGCCCTGCATGAGTTGGGCCTCATGACTGTGGACTTGGAGCCAGACCATGTACCTGGACTCCTCAATGCCCCACCTCTTTGCTCAAAAGCAACTACCCTCTCCTACTCCTGTCATTCTGGCTGCAAGTCAGTTCTACAATCGTTTATGCTGTGTATTCCCACCTATGGGGCTTATATAGTCCGTTTTTCCCGCACATATCTGTGATTGGCCATTTTGGAATTGTATCAACTTCAGTAAACCTGCATTGTCATGCTCCAGTTTGTATTCATTCCTATATATTAGCTATTATTGCATTTATAAGTACGGCTGTCATGGCTTAGTGGTTCAGTACCTTGACTATGGTGTATAGTATCCTGGGTTTGAACCTGGCCACTACTTTTTATTTTTTATGACTGTCTAGACAAGCTGAGGGGTGTGTCTGTGTAAACGCAGTTTTGATACGGCTTGCTCAACGTTGCCCGTCGGTTAGCTTGTTTGCGCGGTGCACAGCTCTGCGCAAACGGGGTACGCTGGTTTAAGCCTCATTTGGCTATCAGCACACATATTACACTCAGCTCAGTTAGGGGCACATAGATTTAGCGTGTTAAACCACTGCTCAGCTACGGGCACTCATTTTGCACCAATTAAACCACTGCTCACCTACGGGCAGATGCACTCACCCTGTTAAACTGTAGCTCAACTATGGGCACATCTGGCATTTTTTATTGTTTTGTTACCTCACATTTCTTCAATATAAATGGGCTATTTCATTACATTTTACATAAAATGTGATTTTTATGTGTACATATTTGTCAGGGACTTGTTTCGTGCTTATTTTGCTAAAAATAAAAATTGGTGTTGTGGGGGCTCAAACCATGAATGCCTGTTCTTCAGCCAACATCTCTACCACTACGCTATTGCTTCTTGGCTTACTTTGCATATTTAGTTCTTATATGCTTTCCCACTGACTGCTAACTGTAGCTGTGCTACGGGCACGCCCGCGCAAACAAGCGCACTCATGGTTAAACATCTTTACAATTTAAAAAAAAATTATGAGATGTTCATTTGTACATTTTATGTTCGCAGTCTGTGGGGACATGTGTTATGTTGTGTTTATTCACATTTCCATGGACTCTGTCGTGGGTGTTTACTTTGGGCACTTTTACTCTTCTGGGGGCGTGTCCGCTTATAGGGCTCGGCCTACGGACACGTCCCCTACTGTCTTACATGGACCGTGTTAGCCTTAGGTGTGATTCAGCATGCTCTCATGAATATGCAGAGCATGCTGACATCACTCTGTTTAACTGCAGCCTCCGTGTATGAGTTATAACTCTTACACAGTGGCTTAGTGAATCCTGCCCATAGACTATGCAACAGCAGTTAAAAATGAAGCTTGTATTAAACTGAGTAACAGGATAGGATAAATCAAGAATATAACACAATCCTGGAAAGTATAGCTATACTAGTGAAGTTGTGTCTAATAGACCTATTGGTTTTCTTTTCTTTTACTGTTTCACTCAAAGAATTGGACCAGTAAAGAATGATGGATGGGACTTTCTTCAGCAAAAGATCAGCAAATTATTTAAAAATAAATGTTTAAAGCATGTGATGTAAGGTATGAAGCTAAGTTATTCTCAAAGACTATAAAGTAAACTAATAGGAGTTGATTAAAAGATGGTAAGCTGTGTACAGAACTAACTAAATGACGAATGTAAGATAATAGTCCATGAATTACAAGGAGTCGAAGCTAATGTCTGAGATGTGTTAGGAATAGTTAAAAAAAGCTAATTGGCATTATTGTGCTTATAAATGACATATCCTAGAAACAAGCAGAAAAACTTTTTTATTTACTTAGGGCAGGGGAATTTTTAGAATAGGAACTAGGGTAGGGGCGGAAGTGGAAAAAAACATGAAGCCTGGCCAACTGTTTAGCATCTCAAAAAGATGGGAAATGTGCATTGTGATGATGCACTGGATACTGAAACTATTAAGAACAGAAAAAATAGTGGCATGTTATTTCATTGATAAGGACCAAATAGAATGTTTTCAGGTCATGTGATAATGTAACTGCAAGTGCTGCTAAGATCCAGCAATATAAACATAAACAAAAAGAGGTCACCAGCATAAGCAAGAAGGCAATAATGTAATAGTGTATATATATTTTGGTGCTGCCTCATTTGTGGCACTATTTATAGTTGTGTAATAATTATACCTGGAAAGGAAATCCTCTGGAAGTAGTACAGAACAGAACAACAAAAAATGACGTGGAATATGCATTATAAACCATATGAGCAGAGAATGTTATGTCCTTGCAAAAGAAAGACAGGAAATGGGAGGATATAAAGCCGACCTTTAAATAGCTTGTGTGTATAAAGGACATGTAGGAGGAAGACCTTTTTCAGGAAACAAGATACAGAGCATGCAATATGCTGAGAAACTGATGTAGAATACATTATGGAGAGTTGAAGTACTTTTTCTTAGAAAGGGCAGTGGAGTTCTGAAATAACCTAGCACAATAATTCTGAGCTTGCAAGTAGTCATTTGTTTGTTTGTTTGTTTATTTGTTAACTGGGTAGGTCAAATGGTCCCAGGTCTCTTTTTCAGGAGTTGCATAAAAGTTACATAGCAGAAACAATTCCATATAGTTACATAGACTGAAGAAGGGGATGTCCATAGCAGTAATTCAAAGGGCTGTAGAGCAGTAACCAGTGTAGCAACATTACAGCAACATAAGAAAACATGCATGAACAAACACATACATTTGTATGTGTCATAAAGGTATAAATAAAAATAGTCCTATAAACAGAGAATTAGATGAAAATAGTATAATTTTAATATTGTATTTGCATTGTTATGATTTCATGGTAACATAATAGGAATAATAACTCTGTCATGATATATGGTTAAAAACTGAAGAGCAGATATAAGCTTAAAGTGATGAAAAAAAGGGGGTGGGGAGAACTGGCACAGAATAAGGACTGCATGTGTATTGTATATGGAGATAATGTATATGAGGGTTGGTTGAATGGTGTACACAGTACAAACTGTGAGCACGCCATAACTTTGTGTACAATTTCAGATTCTACAGCAGCATTTCTTTTGAGTTGTGATAGTGAACAGGAATTCTTAGAACAGCGAGTTAAAGTATTCTCTGCAATAACCGCTGGAACACTTTTCCAGCTTAGTCCAACTAATAAGTTTTTGTAGGTACACATTGTGACTTTGTGATCTGTCTTGGCACTGAAAATTTGGAAGATTAGTGGGGCTGATGGGGTTATAGCACATTTTGTTCCTTTCATAGTGATCTTGTTGCATGCTCCGCACAGACTGTCTCGGTTCAGTTGATATTTCAGTGACTGAGGCTGCTTAGTCATTGACTGTTCTGTTAATTTAATTTTAATGGCTTTCAATGTGTGTGTGTGTGTGGGGGGGGGGGGGGGGGCAGTAAATAGATAGTTCAGGTAAGTAAGCATTTCTAGGAATCCATAACATAGGACTGAGAAACAGCAGTGAAGGGCTTTTACCCTTAAGAAAACTAAGTATCTTTTCCTTCAAATGCAGCAATTTAGACACCTAGCATTGTGCTACGATGTTCTTTTTTTATACACAAACTAATATTACTTCACAGCAGAATACTGGCTAAATAAAAAGTAGCTCTCCAGAAAACCTTGGCAGGGTTGGCTTGGTTTAGTCAAAAACACACAGAGCAGTTTTTGAGATTAGGAGTTTATGTCCTGATTTATATCACTTGAGAAGACAGGTTTGATACATGTTCAGAATTGGCTCAAAGCCTGGTGTGCTTTTGGATAAAATTCCAGCAGCATCACTCTTCGCATTTTTGCATATGCTTTGCAACTATTTTTCTGACCAAGCTACTTTTTCACATTGTTGATGGATGAGTTTAAATTCAGTGTAAACACCAAAACCTTTATTAAATGGAAATCTGCTTTGCTATTATTAGAAAACAATCTAAACCACACTCTGTCAAAGGTGTCACTAAAGTAAGTCAGTGCTTTAGAAATAAGCTGTGGCTGTCCACTGGAAGTTTTGCACTTGTGGTAGCTGTCTTTTTACGGACCACAATAGGGACACCATTTTCATTCATTCATCATGCTGCAGCATTCTAAAACATACAAACGCAGACTGGGAACTGAAAAACACTTGAACATTATAAAAGAAAAATGTGTTCCAAAGCAGTGAATGTTTCAAAATCCCCATGTATAATTTTCTGTCATGCAGCCACAGCCAATGCAGCCAGTCTCTATGTGTCAAAAGTAACATGTTGTTACAGTAACCTTTTCAATGTGTGTGTAGCATATGCTCACTAAAAATGCCACTGAGTACAAGACAACTTGGTGACATCAGGAAGTCACATGCATGTGCTGTGCCACACACTGCACAATCATGTGGTGACACCATCAGAAAGTGTCATGGAATTACTGTGCCACAGACTGCACAGCTGTGTACTAGCGGCATCAAGAAATGACATGCAGGTGATGTGCTACAAACTGCATACCTTAACAGTTACAGTTGCATGTGTGGATCATTAGAGGGAGAATACATGTATGTAGATAGATAGATGCTGCAGTGAGTGAAAACATCTTTATTTAAACTGGATAATGAGGATGTGTGCCACTTGGTGGAATGGTGTCCTCAAATGTGGCCACAACACGTACCTATGGCCTTAAATGTGGCCACAACATGTAATTAGTTATGGGCTGTTGCTGGGTGAACATCTGGGTTGGTACTATAATTGCTATTGGGATAGAACCAAGATGTTGCTTCCTGGTTTCAGTAATACTTTACCAGGGTGTAAGGAGCGCACCTTGGATAATGAACTTTGCTGTGTACTGCACTGCTTTTAACTTCAGTCATGTGTTCACCCTAAGGACTGGAGGCAGGTCTAGTTAAAGCAGTATTTCAGTGACCCTAAACAGGTATGCAAGTAGTAGGGGTTGCAGCCACAATGACATTTGGTGAGCACTGTTTGCTGAAGAGGTTTTGAGCCACTGGGGATGTGGTCATGCATCAGGATTCTAAAGGGTTTCGTATACAGGTTCTAAATAATGCATGCTATTATTATTATTATTATTATTATTATTAATCATATTATTATAGCTATTGTTATTTCATTTGCTGACTGTGTATTTCCCAACAGAGCATGCAAGAGTTTTACAGTGGAAACCTAATGTGGTATCTGTACTAACAAGGGAAATTCTGCTAGAACACCAGGGGTAACTCATATAATCTTCACTCTCATTTGTTGTGGCATCTTTAAAGTGATTTGCTGATGTTTTGAAACCTACCTTTGCACTAAAACATGTAGTGTATAAACTCTTGAACAACAACGTTTCCCCATCAGGAAATGTTTTGGTCATCATCTTCATATTAAAAAATGAATTGTAAACTTTTCATTTTCTTTGCATTGATGTCACTGAGGAAAAACAAGCACATTTAACCTTAGTACCATAGGCATAGGCAAAGTGTCTGTTGCATCCATAGACTTTAATGGGGGCACCACAGCACATGCATGGAGGTGCCCATTGAAGTCTCAGGACATAGCTCATGTTACCCTATGGTAGTGTCACAACCACAAAAGGCTTTGTAAAAAGTTTACAAAGCCTTTTATTAAAAAAACTGCCCGAAAAAGAAAAGAAGGGCAAGCAGGAAAACACATTGCGCAGTTGACTCATTGAATGCGACAATGTATATAGAAACGTCAGCACATTTACTTTAAAATCTGCCAGAACTGCTGTTAACCCAAGTAGGTAGGACCTGGACTTAATGTCTTTTCTCAAGGACGCTCTTTCATGCTTGCAGCATAAAGAGTTGAGTTTGACACGTAATGTGACAATAGAACCTGTAGCTTCAAAAGCAGCTTCTACTAAGCCACTGACACTTCTAACTTCTTAGTCTACTTTCTGCTTACATATTTTAAATCAAAGCTCAGTTTCTGTATATTTACTTTCTGAAATCCAAAATATTGTGTGCCATAATGCAGAGAAATGTGGTAGGGCAGCATGTATTCAGTTTATTCACAATCTGAAGTGGAAGCCATTTTCATAAAAAGGAAAGAAGATACAGTATGCATTATGTAAATGACGCATGGAAACTACATCACACAGACAGACACACAAATATGGATCTATAGCTAAACAATGAAGTGCATATAATCACAAAAATAGGTACATATAAAAATATTAAGTTAATAAAACAGAAAAGTTGACAAACAGAAATTGCAAAACAGCAGTTTTGCAGAGGGCCAAGTATATTTGTATTCTCATGCCCTAAAGGTCTAAATATAATAATTTTAATCTCAAGCAGTCTTGGGCGTAAGGAGAAACTTGCTTATCTCCACAGCTTCCTTATTTCATTGAATTTAATAGATAGTCATGAACAAAACACAACAGTCAATTAAAAAAATCAATTACTCGTATTTTTATAACAATGGTGTGATGTTCACTGAGAGTCTCATATTATATATATGGTTCACTACCAAATAAGCAGATGTCAAAATAAATTCCGATCAAAAGAACGACTCAGATGTGCAATTTTGGCATGCTGATGAGGTCAGAATGCCACAAAGATACTTCTGGTTGTGAATTCGACCTTTGTCAACATCCGTGGAACACAGTTCAATACTGCACATCACGTGATGTAAAGTTTTTGCAGGGGGGCAAGCCCTCCTTCACCCCCCACACCCCTTGCAGATTTTATATTCCACCTCCAACATCGGACTATAATGGGGAGAAAGGTACATTTCCCAATCCACACTGTACTGCGATCCCTAGTAGTAAGGTCGACCGCATATGTGTGAATGCACAGTGCATTCACTACAAGGAACACTCGCAGTCTTGAAGGTCAGCAATATGGTATGCTGAAAAATTACTTTTGAAATGACCATTGTTGCTGAACTTTCATACTCCATTTTGATAGTAAACCTATATATTATATGTTATATATTGTAATAGAAGAACAGTAATGCACTGTTATACAAAGACATTATTTAAGAAAAGTAAGTATTTTTTTCTGAAATAATGTTATTGCATAATAGCAATAAGTGACTCCGTGGTTGTGGTATATTGAAATTTACCCATGATTGTCTTTATTTAATCACTCGGGCTTCGCCCTCATGATTAAACCACCCCAACCATGGGTAAATCTTCAATATACTACACCACATTGTTGGTTATTGCTTAATTATAAATTATATATATATATATATATATATATATATATATATATATATATATATATGTAGATTTATATCCTAGCAATGGACTTATGTATTTGAGACGAGGAGTATTTGTTCACCATTCTACTTAAAT
>NC_056743.1:1128566822-1128569322 GCF_019279795.1 Protopterus annectens
TTTTTTTTTTTCTTTTTTCTTATACCAAATTACATACTAGAGTTCTCATTTTATTACATTAATTAAGTACTTGAAATCTTCATTCTGTGTATGAAATTATGGACAATTGCAACTGCCATATATTAAGTACTTTAAATATGATTTAAGCTAAATACTGATATAGTGCCTTTATAAAGTCCATATAGTCCAAATTAAAGCTAGTCATCAGTTTCTAATTATGAAAATGGAACAATAAGAAGAGAATTATTCGATTGATTTAAACAGTAAAATAGCCATAAATATAACTAATGACAACCTGTGAGGGCAAAAGTAGCTCTAAAAACTACCCAAAGCATTTCAGTTCACTTCTCATAGCCGGAGGCAAACCTAAAATGTCATTTTGTTCCTGTAATGTAAAGGCCATAAAAGATTGACCTAATCCATAAGGACAGAAAGAGACTGACTGGTTTCGCTAAAAGTTCTGTTCCCTTTCATACTTACATTTTAATTGCAATTTTTATATCAGAAATAAAGCTAAAATGTAACAACTGACAACAGGACAGCTTGCTCAAATGTCACTTGAACCACATTTATAAGAAAGAAAGAATCGACTTGATCAGTTTTTGCGAGCTGCAATAGAGATTTTTAATGGTGACACTAAACTAATGAAATGACTATAAGCAACCAAATAATCATGTCAGGAAATTTCACTCACAGGAGATATTATTAACTATATTAATATAGTATGTAGAGATATTAATATTTCTCCATTAATATATACCAGTAACACATACACACACACACACACACACACACACATACACACACACACACACACACATGCACACACACACGCACACGCACATGCACACACACACACGCACGCACGCAAGCACACACACGCGCACACGCACACAAGCACGCACATGCACACGCACACGCACACACATATATATATATAGGGAAATACAACAAAAAATAAAATAAGATACTCCTTGGAGAAAGGAGATATTTCTCAGTTTTCAAATATTCTTTGCCATAAAAACAAGTCTAGATTATAAAAGTACAGAAACTGCTTATATTTCTTTTTGAATCTTCCAATTTAAAAATAGATTAAACTGTGCATTAATTAAGCTCTATTAACAAGTATAATGAAATGACTAATTCTATTTTACAGCTGTTGAATTAAGAATTAAGACTTATTTATTTTAGCCAGATGGACGTAGATAAACTTTTTAATGCACTGTTAAGACTGGCAGGCTTTTATTGTTTGCCTAAAATTCATAAGGATTTATATAGTCTGCCTGACAGACCTATGGTATCTGGTTGTGGTATCATTTTATATAATGTGGGTAAAATGATTAGTTCAACTTTGAATGGCGTTGTTGAAAAGTTATCATATCATTTTAGGATTACTACCCCACATATTACAAAAGTTAAAGAACTTGAGGTGGGAACAATATATGCATTGGTTATCTCTGGGTGTAGTTAGCTTTTACACTAGAACAGAACACAAATTTGGTATTAAAAGGCTTGCTTATGATGTGGATGATGCCCTTAATACTCACTATATTTTGTCTTTTTAACATTATTTTATATTTGATAAAAAAATGTTTTTGACAATTTGGCAATGGAGGCTTCTTGTTCCCCTGGTTATGCTTGTTTTTTTTTTTTTTTTTTTGATGTTTTTTTTTTTTGATGTGGCTCTTTGAGAAAGAATATATTTATTGTAGTTTGCTTCACTGGTTTGGCATTATATTTGATTTATTGATTTTTTTTTTATTTGCAAGAGTGATCCTTCATGTTTCTCGGAATTTGTTAATAGACTTAAGAAACATTTCGATTTAAATTTTATTCATTATAGTCACCCATTTGAGATTAACTATTTAGGTGCAGCTCTGATGAGAAACATAAGGTATTTTATAAGCGCACGAATATACAGAAAACAGGACAGTGTGTTGGATTATTTGACTGGTTTTAGTTGTCACCGCAGGCATCTTATTTCTTCTCTTTCAACAGATAAGTTCCTTAGGGTTTGGAGGTTATGTTCTAATAGATATGTTTATTGATAAAGGTTACAAAAAGGATGATTGTTTCTGCTTATTGCCAAGTGGTTCACGCATCTAGGAATGTGTTGATGCCAAATTATAGAAAATCAATCATTAATTCTAACAGTCAGTCAATATGCAGAAGTTATTGCAACTTAAAAGACAAATTACAGTATAATTGTTTATCTGGTTATATTGTATCAGTTATAAAAAAGAACTGGAACATTTTATTAAATGAGCAGTCATTACATACAGTTCTGGATGGAGTCCCCTTGTTATTGTTTTATAAAGGAAAAATATTGGATTATTTGAGAAATATGGAATACATCTATAGAGATGTGCACTACAAGGTTTGTTTATAACTGCAGTATTTGATAATGCTTACTGGTGATCTTGACCTTACTAAGGCAATAATTGACAGGTTAATAACATTACATTTCTTAGGCTAATAGGGTCATAGGTACATACTAGGC